>NC_090266.1:701735837-701903337 GCF_040414725.1 Anabrus simplex | reverse complement strand
ATATCTGAAATTGGAGTACAATTGTCAGATGTAACCGATATTTGATAGTACGAACACATTTGGAGGTGGCAAGATCCAGCAACAGGTGTTTGCTCATGACTTAAAGACACACACACGGCTCAGAATGGACTGAGACGAGGCTAAAGTGAGCCAGTCTCTGAGGTGTTGGCACAAGCCAGGGAATGGCTAATGTTGTGATAACAGCTACATGGTGTGGTCTAATGCCTGTCACTTACCCCCAAGAAGCGGAGCGCGGGCGAAGTGTACGGAGCTTGTGCGCGAGCCAGACTGACTAGCGGCTAGCTAGCGAGCGGGTGTGGTGTGGTGTGCTGTGGTGAGGACATGTACTAGCGCCGCATTGCGCATGGCTACGAACATTACTTACCTCATACTCGCAAAATATCACATTTTATTTTAATATTGATCTTTTTTAAGAGTATTTTCATTCTATACATCTTGACAATCTAAAGAGTTTACATTACTAATAAGATTCTAAAATCAGGACGGCTGTTTGGATGTCTTTCTCCATCAAACGTAATAAGAATCCACTTCTACCCTTTGACCTCCTCTGGTGTTGTGGATGATTATCAAATGCATCCCTTAAATTATTGTCATTTGTTCTACGTCTCACCAACAAAGACATGTCTTATGGCGATGATGGGATATGAAGGGGCTAAGAATGGGGAGGACGCGGCCGTTGTCTTAATAATTATGGTATGTACCCAGCAGTCCGCCTCTATGGTGTAGTGGTTAGCGTGATTAGCTGCCACCCCTGGAGGTCCGGGTTCGATTCCCGGCTCTGCCACGAAATTTGAAAAGTGGTATGAGGGCTGGAACGGGGTCCACTCAGCCTCGGGAGGTCAACTGAGTAGAGGTGGGTTCGATTCCCACCTCAGCCATCCTGGAAGTGGATTTCCGTGGTTTCCCACTTCTCCTCCAGGCAAATGCCGGGATGGTACCTAACTTAAGGCCACGGCCGCTTCCTTCCCTCTTCCTTGCCTATCCCATCCAAACTTCCCATCCCTCCACAAGGCCCCTGTTCAGCATAGCAGGTGAGGCCGCCTGGGCGAGGTACTGGTCATTCTCCCCAGTTGTATCCCCCGACCCAAAGTCTGAAACTCCAGGACACTGCCCTTGAGGCGGTAGAGGTGGGATCCCTCGCTGAGTCCGAGGGAAAAGCCGACCCTGGAGGGTAAACAGATTAAGAAGGAGAAGAAGAAGATGATATATCCAGCAATTGTCTGGTGTTAAAATGGGAAACAATGGAAAACCATCGTTGGGGCAGCTGACTGTGGAGTTCGAACGCACTCCCTCCCGAATGGAAGCTGACAGCTACGTGATCTAAACCGCGTAGCCAACTATCTCGGTTCCCTTAAATGATTGAGAACTAGCTACTATTGACAGTTTCGGAGACGCCGAGGTACCGAACTTTTGTTTCGCAAAAGTTCTTTTACGTGGCAGTAAATCTACCAACACGAGGCTGCCGTATTCGAGTCCTTCAAATACCACCGGACTGAGCCAGGATCGAACCTGCCAAGTTGTGGCCAGAAGGCGAGCGCCTCAACTGCCTGAGCCACTCAGCCCGGCTTTGAATACTATTGATTTGTAGTACGGTGTCTTGAGCCCTTAAACTCCTGCCGACTAAGACACGATGCGTCTCCCAGGTGTGAATACCGGAGAATATTTAGTCGCGTCATTCAGCCAGCCTGTGGTTGATTAAATTCATATGTTTCAGTCATATGTGGCTATCATACTCTTGTATATACTAGGACTAGTGATACTCGGGTATCTGATTACCGATGCATTACGCAGTGCGGTCGGGTAATACTTGGATAATAAGAAGTGGGTGCCTGGATACCCGTTCACTCACAACTTATGTTCCTATTACACAGGTACTCGTTCATTACATCTTGCAATCTATATACGGTAGTTATTGTAATGAGAAGGGTGAATCTTCCTCTTTCTGGCCTTTTCTCAGTTTGCTTGGGTTGACATCTGGTACAGAATCAGCTCATTTCTAGGGCCGGATGCCCTTCGTGACGTATTCGCTATTGCGAGTTTCTGCGGTGGTTTGTAATGTGATGTGTTGTATGTAGATGTGTATTAAGATGAACACAAACCACCAGCCCGCGAGTGTGAGGAATTAACCAGACAAAGTTAAAATCCCCAACCCGCCCAGGAACCAAACCAGGGCCTTGTGAACCGAAAACTAGTATGCTGAGCCGAACAATGAGAACGATCAGTCATTTCGAAATGTTCAGGCTATTTCAAAAGGTAAAAGAGTAAAGGTCCTCCTCTGTGGTGTAGTGGTTAGAGTGATTAGCTGCCACCTCCGGAGGCCCGGGTTCGATTCCCGACTATGCAACGAAATTTGAAAAGTGGTACGAGTGCTAGAAAGGGGTCTACTCAGCCTCGGGTGGTCAACTGAGTAGAGGGGGTTCGATTCACAGCACAGCCATCCTCGAAGTGGTTTTCCGTGTTTCCCCACTTCTCCAGACAAATGCCGGTATGGTGCCTAACTTAAGGCTACGGCCGCTTCCTTCCCTCTTTCTTGTCTACCCCTTCCAATCTTCTCCCCGCCCCCCACCAGGCCCTTGTTCAGCATAGCAGGTGAGGCCGCCTGGGCGAGGTAGTGGTCCTCGTCCCCAGTCGTATCCCCCCGACCCAAAGTCTCACGCTCCATGACACTGCCCTTGAGGCGGTAGAGATGGGATCCCTCACTGAGTCCAAGGGAAAAACCAACCCTGGAGGACAAACGGATTAAGAAAGAAAGAAAGAAAGAAAGAAAGAAAGAAAGAAAGAAAGAAAGAAAGAAAGAAATAATAATGCTATCGGCTTTACGTCCCAGTAACTACTTTTACCGTTTTTGGAGACACCGAGGTGCCAGAATTTAGGCCCGCACGAGTACATTTACGTACCAGTCAATCTACCGACACAAGGCTGACGTATTTGAGCACCTTAAAATACTATCGGACTGAGCCAGGATGGAACCTACCAAGTTGGGGACAGAAGGCCAGCGCCTCAACCGTCTGAGCCTCTTAGCCCGGCTTCTAAAGAATAAATCATATCATATCGCTGTATTAGGCTATAACGACATGTGAACGCCGATGTTAAACAACCCCCCACCCCATGGTACTACAGCCCTTGAAGGGCCTTGGCCTACCAATCGACCGCTGCTCAGCCCGAAGGCCTGCAGATTACGAGATGTCGTGTGGTCAGCACGACGAATCCTTTCGGCCGTTATCCTTTGCTTTCTAGACCGAGGCCGCTATCTCGCCGTCAGATAGCTCCTCAATTCTAATCACGTAGGCTGAGTGGACCTCGACGATGTTAAACAGTTCGCTTATATTTTTCTTTCGCATAGTGACGAATATGAAAGAGAGGAGTTTCCTTATGGGAAATAGGTATGTGCTCATCATTGCTACTAAATGAGTTGGAATAATTGTATTTTAGTCATAGACTATTATTTGGCCTTCGGGATACGTTCTACACATAACAAAATTTAGACCCAACATGCCACACTTTTACATTTCGATCAGTAGATGAATATGTTAAAAAGTTGAGTTGGCTCTTTGTAAACAGACTGTAAACAAACCAAACTAAATTTATAAAAGAATATACATATATTTTTAAATAATAAGAAGTATCCCCGCCGCCTCTGTGGTGTAGTGGTTAGTGTGATTAGCTGCCACCCCCGGAGGCCCGGGTTCGATTCCCGGCTCTGCCACGAAATTTTGAAAAGTGGTACGAGGGCTGGAACTGGATCCACTCAGCCTCGGGAGGTCAACTGAGTAGAGGTGGGTTCGATTCGCACCTCAGCCATCCTGGAAGTGGTTTTCCGTGGTTTCCCACTTCTCCTCCAGGCAAATGCCGGGATGGTACCTAACTTAAGGCCATGGCCGCTTCCTTCCCTCTTCCTTGTCTATCCCTTCCAATCTTCCCATCCCCCACCAATGCCCCTGTTCAGTATAGCATTTGAGGCCGCCTGGGCGAGGTTCTGATCATTCTCCCCAGTTGTATCCCCCGATCCGATGCCTGAAGCTCCAGGACACTGCCCTTGAGGCGGTAGAGGTGGGATCCCTCGCTAAGTCCGAGGGAAAAGCCAACCCTGGACAATAAACAGATTAAGAAAGAAAGAAAGAAAGAAAGAAAGAAGTATCCCTCAAATTAGGCTTTTAGAAAAGCTCAGTTTCTACGTTTAAAGACAAATAAATTAATGTTTTATGGGCACACAGAGAAAGTTGTAGCAGAGAACTAGTGTCGCAGGAGAAAGGTAATCAAATACATCGCAGGGAATATACACAGGGACTGCATCTAACGGGTACCCGGGTTTTCAGACCCGTACCCGATGTGACAGGTACCCGGTACTAAATTACCCCGGTTTCGTCACCAGCCCTAGTATAACACATACGTATGCTACGTGGAAATTACGTAGGATTGTCTCACAGTGATTGCTGCTCTAATGGAGGTGTATTTCGGTATGAGGCATTAATTAGTAAAGAATTATTGTATATACTGCGTTCGCTACATCTCGTTGTCTAGTATTATATTTTCCCTGAAAATAGATTCCTTACCTTTCGTAGCACTTAAGATAATAATTAAAGGAACACCTCTTCATCCATCAACAGCATAGTTCTTTATTGCAAACAAGTTAAAATGTTTGGATTTCCGTAACCACTGCAATACTTGAGAGTGTGTTATTTATCGATATATGGTTTAAGAACCTTTGCTCAGCTCAAAATATGCTCATTTAAGATTGTATTCATATTTCGAATTTTTTTTTTTTTTTTTTTTTTTTTTTGCTTTACGTCGCACCGACACAGATAGGTCTTATGGCGACGATGGGACAGGGAAGGGCTAGGAGTGGGAAGAAAGCGGCCGTGGCCTTAATTAAGGCACAGCCCCAGCATTTGCCTGGTGTGAAAGTGGGAAACCACGGAAAACCATTTTCAGGGCTGCCGACAGTGGGGTTCGAACCTACTATCTCCCGAATACTGGATACTGACAGCACTTAAGCGACTGCAGTTATCGAGCTCGGTATATTTCTAATTTAATGACCTTACTCCCTTCACTTCCTCGTGATACGTATTTTGTGGACATAGTAACTCTCCTTCCAAGAAACCTTTATCATTCCCAACATTCCCCCTTTCTCTGAATGATTATTTCATATTCAATGTTTTTCAATATTTTGTGTGTTAATAAGATTGAACGAACGCGGGTGCAAATTGAGGTTGTTTTAAATACAAGCAATGGTCAAGTCGGAAACATCGACACTAGTTTCATAGGCCTAATTGGGTAAAAATATTCTGCGTGATAATAAGATAGGGCGAATAGTGAATGAAAACTGAGGTTTTGTAGTATGAACAGTGATCACAGCACAGGTTATAAATGGACGACACTAGTTGTAGGCCTAATCATTTACATTTGATGGAAACTCGCGCGGGAACGTCTTGTATGACAGCAACATTGAGCGAACCGTGAATGAATGTTGAGGATTTGAAGTAAAATTCTATGAATCGTTGCTCTTACAACAGTTAAGTAAATCCTGAACACCAACACAAATACTGACTACCAACTTAATTAATTAATTATTTCGTGTGGCTATTTCTAGCCGGGTGCAGCCCTTGTAAGGCAGACCCTCCGATGAGGGTGGGCGGCATCTGCCATTTGTAGGTAACTGCGTGTTATTGTGGTGGAGGATAGTGTTATGTGTGGTGTGTGAGTTGCAGGGATGTTGGGTACAGCACAAGCACCCAGTCCCAGAGCCATTGGAATTAACCAATGAAGGTTAAAATCCCCGACCCGGCCGGGAATCGAACCCGTAACCCTCTGAACCGAAGGCCAGTACGCTGACCATTCAGTCAACGAGTCGGACACTTAATTAATAATGCTATATTACTGAATATTAACACGAAATAAACTCGTAATTATAAGCGAATCAACTAGCGCACTACGAATACCGTCGCACAGTAGTAAAAAAAGAGCAATTCCCGCACGGGGGTCGGATATAAGTCAAATGATGAAATGGCTATTCCACTGTTGATAATTCGCCCCTTTCAAAAGGTATTTTAATGCACGACTATCAATTAAGTATTGAAACTCAGCAGCTTTTTCAAGTGAAAAGTGCAGCTAAGCGGATTTAGATGGCATAAAACGTTTGCGCGGAAATAACATAGCACATATAAGGTGTATGCAATGCTGTACCAAAAGGAGAGCTGTACCAATTCATTTCCTGAGCTTTTTTTTTTTTTGTTTTTTGTTTACTTTATCTCCCAACTCATTTTAGGTAGGGTTTAGGTTCCTTGCTTTGTAGCTGACGCGGTGGAGAATTTTCATAGAATGTATGTATTCTTACCGGGCGAGTTGGCCGTACGGTTAGAGGCGCGATGCTGTGATCTTGCATCCGGGAGATAGTGGGTTCGAATTCCACTGTCGCCAGCCCTGAAGATGGTTTTCCACGGTTTCCCATTTTCACACCATGGAAATGCTGGCTGGGGCTGTACCTTAATTAAGGCCACGGCCGCTTCTTTCCAACTCCTAGCCCTTTCCTATCCCATCGTCGCTATAAGACCTATCTGCGTCGGTGCGACGTAAAGCCAATAGCAAGTATTTATTCTTTGTAGTGATACATCCTAGCACTGAACTTTGCACGGAACTACTTAAACCGGCTCAGTTCTTCTATGTGATTCCAGTCCACAATAAATGAAGTATATTAACAGAATGTTCTCTTTAATACCAAGCCAGTGGACAAAAGAAAGGAACCGTCTTTCAGTTTTCTCCATTAGGAATATCACATTTGTGAATTAAAACCCTCAGGATGTGGAATGTCAGAATTTTTATAAATATCTTCAAGAAAATGCAAAAATGATAAGAATTGCTAGACAAGTCAGAAAAGTACAGCAACAGTTAAGTAAATTTACTATCTATCATTCTTCTTGTTAATACAGTATGTTCGTATTATTGCATGCAGACAATAATTCAGTACTTTATTATTATTATTATTATTATTATTATTATTATTATTATTATTATTATTATTATCATCATCATCATTAACGGGCGGAGTGGCCGCGAGTATTAACGCGCTACGTCAGTTGAGCTAAGCTCTGCATTCGGGAGATGCGTCGGTTCGAACCCCATTGTCAGCTGTCCTGAGAATGGTTTCCTGTGGTTTCCCATTTTCACTTCCAGGGAAATGCCGGGACAGTTCCTATTCATAGGTCGCAGCCGAATCCTTCCACTTAATAACCCAATTTCATTAACCACAATTAATTTCATCTTCATAAGCTCCTCAACTAAGGTTGGCATTAGGAAGGTCATCCGGCCATAAACATTTACCATATGCATTCATCACGCATCATCCCCAACCCCGTATCAAGAAACGGGACTAAAGGATAGACTTGCGAATAATAATAATAATAATAATAATAATAATAATAATAATAATAATAATAATAATAATAATAATAATAATAATCATAATCATAATAGTAATTTGTGATCAAGCCATTGAGAGAATAAAACAAGCATGGCAGAAGTTCAGCAGTAACAGAACCTCAGAAACATGGAAGGAATTTCACTTAGTTCAGAAACAACCATCGAAGGAAATCAGAAGAGAAAAACGATCATACGACAATAACAGGCTAAAAGAAACTGAAGAAGATATCAAGGGAAAGAACACAAGATTTTTTTACGGAACTTTCAAAGAAAATCAACCTCCAAACCTCTGCTTCCGAAGAACAGATGGATCCCTGGAAACAAACACGAAAGAAAACTGTAAAATTCTCAAACATTACTTTGATAAACTTCTTAATTGCAAGAAATCCACAGAAAAACTAGCATTCCAAAAAACTACATCTAACCCCGATTCTAATCCATCCACAATAGAAGAGATAGAAGAAATCATAACACAAATGAAAAATAACACAGCAGCAGGAGAGGGTGGTATTATCGCCGAGATCTGGGAGCTCCAAGAAGAAAACATCACCAAAACATTCCATAAGATTATCACAGAAATTTGGGTCACAGAGAAAGTGCCAGAGGAATGGAAATGTGCATTTATCCATCCAATACATAAAAAGGGTGATAAGGCAGATCTAAATAATTACAGAGGTATTTCGCTAGTACCAGTTGCGTAGAACATTTTCCCTAAAATGCTATCAAACAGGATAGAAACACAAGCAGATCCATAAATAGGGGAATATCAGGCAGGCTTCAGAAAAAGGAGATCATGCATCGAACAGATCTGGAACTTGAGAACACTTTTCAAGTCAGACAAACAAGAAACATTGTAGTTTCTTGTGAACTTTAAAAAACCGTACGTCTCCATCGACAGAGAGACGCTCCTTGACGTACTGGAAGAATATGGCATTGACAGAAAAACCAGAGCACTTATACAACAGGCGCTTACAGACAACACCTCCAAGATCAAGTTCATGGGAGAAATTTCGGAACCCTTCCAGATACACACAGGTGTCCGACAAGGAGACGGGCTCTCACCAATCATGTTCAACATGGTTTTAGACAAAATTATCAAGCAGTGGGAG
Organism: Anabrus simplex; assembly: GCF_040414725.1. NCBI lineage: Eukaryota > Metazoa > Arthropoda > Insecta > Orthoptera > Tettigoniidae > Anabrus > Anabrus simplex. The sequence continues at coordinate 701,894,791 of NC_090266.1, read as the reverse complement.
GAACAAGTTAAAGGAATACAGCTGGGAAGAACACGTGAAACAAAAACCATCATAAAATGTCTGGCATTTGCAGATGACATAGCCATACTCAGCAATAATACACAGGAGGCAAAGGAAGCACTGGAACGCTTGCATGAAATAGCTGCCAAAACATGTCTTATAGATATCTTACGAGAAGACCCAATACATGGAACGACAAAACAACAATGTGCATACCATGCATACTGTATATGGATCCGTAAAACGAGTCAAAAATTTAAATATTCAGGCGAATACATACAAATAGGAGGATCAAACAAGTCGTCTAACACAGAACGAACGGAAAAACTCCAGAAAGCATACAAACTCACATGATCACATTATAAGGAAAGCATATCAAGACAGGCCAAACTTAGACACTACAAAACAGTCGTATTACCAGAAGCATTGTATGCGTCAGAAACGACCACAATTGGAGCATCAGGCATCATAGAGACAGAAAAAGTAAAACGTAAAATTCTCAGAAAAATATTTGGACCAATACACAGAGATGGTATATGGATGAAACGACCTACCGAAGAGCTGTACCAGCACAGTGACAGACTCACAGGCATGATCAAGAAACGCAGACTAACTTCCTATGGGCACATACAGAGAATGGACAACAACAGACTTACAAAGAAAATCTTTGTTGTAGTAAACAGTTCAAGCAAGAAAACAAATTGGTATCATGAAATAGATGAAGACTTAAGGCAGGTGGAGATCAACAGGCAGATGATAGGAGACAGAAAATAATTCAGAAACAAAATTAGGAATACAAAATTTATAGTAAATGAGAAGAAGAAGACAGGAACATTGTAGACAGAACAAAGGAAACAGGAGCACAGCCAAAGGATGAAGAGATTTTGGGAAGAGAAGAGGAAGAAGGGAAAGAAGTGAAAATTGTGTCATGAGATACTCGAGTTCAAACACTGTCCCAGTATTCGGGAGATAGTAGGTTCGAACCCCACTGTCGGCAGCCCTGAAGATGGTTTCCCGTGGTTTCCCATTTTCACACCAGGCAAATGCTGGGGCTGTACCTTAATTAAGGCCACGGCCGCTTCCTTCCCATTCCTAGCCCTTCCCTGTCCCATCGTCGCCATAAGACCTATCTGTGTCAGTGCGACGTAAAGCAACTAGCAAAAAAAAACACTGTCCATAAGGGCAAATATGATATGAGTGAATGAATAGTAATTGATGATGATGATGATGATGATGATGCTTGTTGTTTAAAGGGGCCTAACATCTAGGTACACCCGCTCCGTATATACAAATTAAGCGCCTTTTAGAAGGCTTCCTGTGACTTGTACTTCAAACTATGTGATAGAAGACGTTTGAACATTTATCCGCAGATGTCGCTACTATCAACTTATGTGCGCCCTCTGGGGTGAGGATGAACAACTAATTTTCAAAGTAATTTTGTGTGTTAAGGTTTTCTAAACTGAATTGTTTATTGATTGTTCTTGGTGTTCTAAGGTTATCAGCACTTATATCTCTTCCCGCCAGCTTAAAATTGTAGCCAATAGGAAATATTGTACATTCATTTAAGTAACCCATCAGAGTATTTTATATTTATTTGGTCCCGAGGATCTGACATGTTGAAAATTAAATGAAATTTTAAGAGTTCCGATAGCAACATCCATAAAAAGGGTCATATTTTGGGCTTTGTCCAGACCTATAAAATCACGCTTTAATACAACATGTTATGAATTACAAGGGCAGTAGATGGGAAGAAGCGACAGAACCTAGTCGATTGAACAAAAGACCACATAAAAATAGCTTTTATGACCTTATCTGACAACCGCTCTACGGTATAAAGATAAATGATCTGTAGAATTTTCGAATTAGACAGTGTGAACTCAGGAGCATGGTCCTGAAACTCACTAAAAAGCTTAAAAAGGGAATCACCTTACTAGTAGAGTTAACAGAATACCTTGATATTCCCTTTAACAAAATCGCAGGCCGAAAAACAAAATAAAATGAGATGCTGAGCCCACACTAGCAATCCCGTGACGTCACTTACCATAAAACCTAATGGGACAGAAGGCCCGGTGGCACAGAGGATAAGCCATAATACGTTGGTGACTAAGGCAGGAAAGAAATTAATTGCCGAGAAGTACGAAAAACTCATAAAATTATTAAATTGTGGTCATCAAAAAAGGAATGTGAACAAGGAAAACGAGGGTCCACACTCGTTCATCCTTACCAATTACATGACACCCACTAGGGTGGTTACATTCTGTCGTCAGACAGCCTAGAAACCTACATATTACAAAACTAACTCAATTTAAGAAAGCCTATATATAAAATCAAGGAAAACGCGGCTCGCCCTAACCGTTACATGCCAGAGGGGAACTACTGGTATCTTCCCGTCACCACACGCAAGTAATTTCACATGTTCGAGAAAAATTCTTGCCGCCTGCACATGCTGGCCCAGCTCGTCCGTAGCCTCCTGTGAAGAGAACCTCACTGGCGCTGCACTCAACAAGATCCGGATCCATTCATAAGGTCCAAGATTTCCAGTATTTATAGGGACGAGTTGGACGATGATTTTTCGTTTAATTTAATTTACTCTGACGGTAGTGACAACATAGAGACACTTTCTTGTGCCAGCCCCTAAACAGTTACAATACTCAAATAAGTCGTACACAGTCCAAGTCCCTAGGTGGTATTCCAAAATCAAAGATAGTGATATCTGTTAAAAACAGAAAATCGAGTAGTTTTCAAAATTTTCGGCATATTTCCTTAAGAGTTCACCTCCCTCAGGCTATTATCGTGTTGCCTATCATTAAGGAGATGCCTTACTGATATTATTATTCATTTATTATTGTTGTTTTTGTTTGGGTCATCAGTCCATGTTTGATGCAGCGTTCCATACCACCCTATTCTGTGCTAAACATTCCAATTCTACGTAACTACTACACCCTTCATCTACTCTAATCTGCTTGTCATATTCATACCTTGGTCTACCCTGTCATTTTTACCTCCTACACTTCCCTCAAAACCAAATGAACAAGTCCTGATTGTCTTAAAATGTGTTCTATCATTCTATCCCTTCTTCTCGTCAAATTTCACTAAATTGTTCTCCTCCCACCAATTCGATTCCGTATCTCTTCATTCTCCTCTAACACCACATTTCAAGTCCGCCTTCGCAGCGTAACGGGTTAGTGTTATTAGCTGCCGTTCTCGGGGGTCCGGGTTCGATTCCCGGTACTGCCAAAATTTTCATAAATACAGTATCAACAGGCTCTTCTTGTTCCATAACCATATCATCAACATCTTTCCCTTGATATAATTGTTGAATATATTCCTGGCATTTTTCTGCCTTGTCTTCTTTCCCTAGAAGTGGTTCTCCATATTAATAATTATATAACTAGTATTCCTTTCTCCAAAGGTTTCCTTCACGTTTCTGCTTGCAGCATCTACCTTTCCTACAACTATACAACCTTCAACACTCTTTCAGTCATTTTTCCTTAGCTGTCCTTCACTTCTTATCTACTTCATTCTGTAATCACATTTATTCTTTCTGCCTTCCCCGTTTTTATGTTGCATTCTTGTATTTCCGCCGTTTATCAGTCAGGTCTCATATCTCCCGAGTTATCCACTGATTCTTACTTGATCATACCTGCGGCTTTACCTATCATTACTGTTTCTCTTAATCTCATACACACAATACTCTTTAAATAAGTTGGGTGCCAGTCGCTGTATTAAGCAACCAAATTCGGAGAGCATACCTCTTATATTTATTATTCTCAAGACGTGGGGTGATAAACTCACACACCTGGCAATATACAGGAATATGGATCAGGACAAATGCATATTGTGATCGCATTTCCACAATTGAGGATTGTACTTGGAAATTGAATCAATTACTATTATTCAAAGAAAGCTGAACTCATGGCTGTACTTTACATCACAATGAACTTGCATTAATTTAATTGAATAATATAAAAATACCCTGTGAGATTTGTTGTTACATACAAAGAAACCTGATCTAAATTTAAGAAGCTATTGGCATTTTACGTGAATTAAATTTGATATCGCCGCCGAATAATTTCTTCTTCATGTTATTTATGCATAACATGTCTGATGCTGTAATTACCTTATGTCTGCAACCACCACTGTTGAACTTCGTACTCCTAGAAAACCCATCCGTTTGTAAATGGAAACTGTAATCGGTTATGTCATCTTCTTGAGTACCTGGAGTTGACCTTCTTTGCCTGTCCGAGTGTAATGACCTCCACGTGGTCACGTCCAATCATTTTCATTGTTGAAATTGCAAGACTTTACTGAAGAACCTGTATATTCAGGCATGCTATCTACTCTAGTTTCACACGTCCTGATAGCTAATATAGAGACTGTTGATATAAATACAACAGTTCTGTGCTATGTTAGATGTATCTACGAATGATTCAATTCTCAAACAAAGTTCGCGAATTACATAATATAATTCAATAAAGAATTCGAAGTACACTGATGACTGTTGACTACATATATTGGTTAAGTTCGATATATACTGCCTATACATCTACAGACAACGGCACCAAGCCTCTGGTGAATCTACTGAAATAATCTTGCATTAAGACGGTCTACCTCGCAATTAAATGCTAATGACCCTCCATCTGATCTGTACAAATTACCACCCATATTAGACGACTCTACTATCCTTATATTGACTTATATAAACTCGTCATGTCCACACATCTCCCTTCTACCTAGTCATCCCTTCCACACCGATACACGGTAGCTAGCGAATACGGAACCAAGCTCGAAGCCAAGTTACAACTTGACTGAGTCAACGGAAACTTTCTTGCCTAATGCAACATCTGTTAAACATAGCCTTGGTTTCACAATGTCATGCCATCTCATCAGCCTACAGTTACAGTTAGAGTATGACCTTTTCAATTCAACAAATCTCACTTATTTACATTCTTAATTATTACAAACAGAATTCCCTTATTAAATGATTCGATGATGTACGATGGGTGATACCTAATTAATGCTACAATCTAAGTGATGAAAATCAGAATATAAAATCTAATGAATCGGGTCAATTAATGATAATAATTATAATAAATGCTGAATGAAGTCTGTAACCCTGTTGTGCGGGTACATACCTTTCGTCCTAACTTTTCTGCAGCAACTCTACAAATCCCATTCTTCACAACTATCCACTCTTCACCTAATGTATTCCCTTCAGCCCTTTAATTTAGTCCTTGTGCAACATATTCCTTGAAACCATCTCACAAACGCTTTTCTTTCAAATTACCGGGTATCTAAATACCATCTTCTTGTATATCTTTCTTTCTTTCTTTCTTTCTTTCTCTCTTCAATTTCTTCAAATTCAGACGATATTTCATGACCATCAAGCTGCGGTCATAGTCCACACCTGTTCCTGGGAAGGTCTTGCAATTCAGTCCGTGGTTTTTGAATCTCGGCCTCATAATGAAGTCTATTTGATACCTTCCACTGCCTCTAGGTCCTGCCCGCGTATACAGCCGTTTTTTGTGCTATTTGAACCAAGTGTTATCAATGACTAATTTACGATCAGTGCAGAATACAACCAGTCGAATTCCTCCATCATTTCTTTATCCCAGTCCGAATTCTCTTACCGAGCTCGATAGCTGCAGTCACTTAAGTGCAGCCAGCATCTAGTATTCGGGAGATAGTGGGTTCGTGGTTTCCCATTTTCACACCGGACAAATGCTGGGGCTGTACTTTATTAAGGACACGGCCGCTTCCTTCCTATTCCTAGCCCTTCCCTGTCCTATCGTTGCCATAAGACCTATCTGTGTCGGTGCGAACACTGGGGACGTTATGCCACGCCCTCCTTTTGTTTTCCAGCAATATTTCACGTTCTACTTCGTGTAACTGAGAACGGTAAAGTTTGTTGTCTTTGGGGATTATTCTGTTCGTCTCACTGGCTAGCCTGAGTCTGCTTTAACAATCTTCATTTGTTTTCCCGCCATTTTGATGTTCATTTTTCCATGTCATATCCTCTTTGGTTTACATTGCGGTTGTGTTCAGTAATTTGTAACTTGCGTGTGATCTATTTTCTAAGTGTAAAAATTATTTTCCAAACGGAAATTCCGTGGAAAACAGCATTCACCCTCTGAGAAGAAACAGGCATGTGAAGAAGCACATTGTAGCGGAATGGCTTTGATTTCAATAGTACTTATGGAGATAACAATTAAATATGAACCAAAAATTGTTTTGAAACGGCTCAAAAAATTGCGCGATTACAATTTTTTAATAAAATAAACCATAAAGGCAATCACTATAAATCTGCTACAGAGAATTAAGCATATGCACTTTATTGTATGTACCAATATTCATGACTGTGTATCATCTAGATCACAAGGAAATGGTACACAAAAAGCAATGTTTTTTCACTGGATCAATCAGTCCTTACTAAATTTAACATATGTATACCCACAAGTCATTGTAACAATACTTCGTACTTCAAAATCCCACAAAGATTGTTCAAGTAGTTTAGATGATATTAAGAATTTATCGGTGACCCGCGTTTACACAACCTGATCCCCTTAAGAGACCAACTTCTGATTTGATTATAAACGGCAGTAAAGACTGTGCTTGTAACATAAAGTTTCATCGGACAGCGTACGAAAAGAATTGGATATGCAGTTGGGTGATAAGGAACGCTCTTTTCTGTTTCCCTTTTCTGCTCTTTGGTAACAGTGATTCTAATTCGTGGAGTAGAATGGTGACTGATTCAGGTCACCTAAACAAATTCATAAAACAACACAAAGATAATATTAAAAACATACACAAAATGTTGAATCTCAGTTCTATCGGTAGTGTAAATGAAGCAACACAGCTAAGTCGTGCACATCATGAAGAAAGCCTGAAATGAGTTACAACTTCTTTTTGCTACTTGTTTAATGTCGTGTAATATAATGTGAATAAATAACTAAAATAATCATAAATACAATTACATGAAATCTTAATAAAATACTTGAAATAAATTAAATTAATAAAAATAATTAATCGAAATGTCCGTAATATGGGCGCCAGAGTTCACCAGAATGGATCCCTCGAATTTTGATAGAGCAGGGCGTGTAAATAAAAGCTGCGTACTGGTACATCTGCTTCAGGCCTTACCTAACCTTCTCAAAACGACTAAATAGGTAGGAACTGCACCTGGTTCATCAATAACTCCACTGATTCTAAAATAAATAACTATATTCTTAAGAAAATCCGTGCATGAGCACCTCATCAACACACCAAAATATACATATAATACACACACAAAATATTACTGGAAGACTCTATATTTACAACAACAACAATGAAAACAGTGGGAAAGTGAAAGCGAGGACTAAGCCACCATTTGCACTTAGTCCGTTGAATAATGCAGTTATATGTAGAAAAGTACCCTTCACTGTCTATTATCAACATATCTTGCAGATTCTCATAATTGGCACTTATTATATCACACAAATACTGTACCTCATAATACTGTGTTTACTAACTAACTCTAACCCACATTATGGAAAGTTTGAAAGACAGCACTCCATATCTCTCACCGACATATAATACCATACCGGCACAAATGATACAATGCCAAGTGTCTAAGCACTCCACAGTTTGTAGGTCAGTCGCGTTCCAAAAACTTAAAAAGATTACTTTCCACAAACGTCTGAAGTCCAGTCCAGTGTGTTGCAGCAGTGTCACTCCAGTTCCGTTTAGTGCAGTTTCACTCCCGTATCGTGTGTCAGCACTACTTCCTTCCCGTACAATGTCATCGTCCCTCGCCTTCTGACACATGCATATATAGATCTCCGCCTTCCCCTTCCTCTCACATGATACTCTCAGATTGATCCTGGCAATCCAATCATGAGTAGATCCTTTGGTCAAGACGACGGCCTCTTCCAGGCCTCAAGATAATGACACCATCAACGGACTCTAGGACGTTTCACATGAGTTATCGGAACTTTCCGACTACAACAACAAGTCCACCTCGTCAGTCTCCGGGCTATACACATGCCTCATCCAAATTTTCCAAGTTATGAATAGCAATGTTTTCCCAACCGTTGTACAAAACAAATTACTCATACCACTTATGGAGACCTTCCAGGTTAAAATATTAAGAATATAACTGCACTAAGAAACTGCACAACTGGAATACTGATAATAATAATAATACTAATAAATCGAATACTGACAATAATATCTCTCACTTCTACATATAGTGCGAGGGTATGATGTATGTTTCCTCAATAGTATTAGGAAGGTAGTGGCCGTGGCCGTTATTAAGGTACAGCGCCAGCAATTTGCCTGATGTGAAAATGGGAAACCACGGAAAACCACCTTCAGAGCTGCCGTGAAACACAATAAAAAAGCGGAAAGAAATAGATATGTGTTTTCCAATTTTATCGATTGTCTCAAGTTCGGCGGTGCATTTGGGCTTAGGCCTACATGGAGAGGTCACAACGAGACCAGCAATACTGAAACTCCTGGTGTCCTCTTAGGACAAGTAGATTTTGTGACAAGTATAGACAACGCAGTACCGGAACATATGGAATCGAATCAAGGGTACAAAGCAGGGCCTCTCAGGGTGCATGCACCAGTGCATTGCGCGGTGCACGGTGAAAAATACGACTTCGCTTGTTTGACAGGAGTGCAGACCCCCACTCTTCGATTTGAAGCAATAGCACTGTCACTCTCTTTCCTCACGCCTGTCTCGCTCCCTCCGCCTGTCTCCCTCTTCCTCACTTGCTCCGTAGCGCTCCAAATCCTAGCCGAGTTCAGCCGAGCTTAGCCGAGTCGCCCCGAGACGACGCGCTGGTCCGAGCCCAGCCGAGTGGGACCGATGCACTGTGCACAGGATCTCTCCGCCTCAGCTTGCACGCGTGAGATTTTGGGCGTTTGAGAGGCCCTGGTATAAAGAAACCTCCAAAACTATTCAAAATGAATGAGTATGTTAGTAGTTTTTCATGAAACAATAATGCAGGAAATGAAGGAAGCAAATTTCGTTGCAGCAATGGCAGGCGAAACAGCTGATATCTCTCAAATGTCACAGTTTGGTTTTGCGTTACGAGAATAACGGCGAGCCATTTGAAAGTTTTTTGGAGGATTTTTTTAAACTGGAGGGTCGAAGTGCAGTATCAATTTGTAAATGCATTTTAAATGAACTAAATCCTATGTTCGAAGTTAAACCTCACAGACTAATCGCGCAGACTTTTGATGAATGTTCCGTGTTGAGTAGCTCAACAAGGGGAGTTCAAACAAAAATAATCCAAAATCCTAGTGCACACTTCATATAAGTTATTGTTACGCTCATCAATTGAACTTAATTATGGAAAAAGCTGTTTCGCAAAACAAATTCTTAAGGGTGTTTTTCCTTTATTTGTCGACTTTCCCCGCATACATTTCAAGGTTACCACAATGTCTGTTTCTGCTACAATCAGTGGTGGCTCGTTGAATTCCGAGCTGTTCTGCGACTCGGTGAAACTTTACGTCTAGAACAGTGAATTAATATTTGAGAAGCAGGAACGTTTGAAAGGACGTTCGCTAGAATTGGAGAAAATACCACGTGACAAAACTTTGCATGGGGAGATTGGTCTGCGGAGTTATTATTTTGAGGAACGAATTTATTTACTTGTTAACAATTTTTAGCAAAATAATGCAACAGTGCTAGTGGCTTTCCGTTGCATCGACACACATAGTTCTTATGGCGACTATGGGAGAGGAAAGGCCTAGGAGTTGGAAGGAAGCAGCCGTGTTCTTAATTAAGGTACAGCCCCAGCATTTTCCTAGTGTGAAAATGGGAAACCACGCAAAACCATCTTCAGGGCTGCCGACAGTGGGATTCGAACCCACTATCTCCCAGATGCAAGCTCACAGCCGTGCGCCCTTAAACGCACGGCCAACTCGCCCGGTAATAATGCAAAATGTTGACATGTTAGACAGATTGCTATAACCAAGATCGATAGATGCAATCAAAGCAAGGAATCCAGTACCTATTTTCATAGATGTTCAGATCAGAGATGGCATTGGTCAGAGCCATGCTGCAACAGAATCTCCATTCGTTTGTAAGGGAAGGAAAATTGAAGGCAGCCAGATTGACGCCATTGAAGTGTACGACAGAATTACTCAAGAGGCGTCACCATCACTTTAGTTCATAAATCGCCTTTATGAAGCAAATTTATTGTACACTGTCAACTTATGTGACTATACTGAAAACTTTCCAGAAAGGGAACTTGAAGCAGCTGTTCAATTTCATTGAGCTCTATATAAGAACAGGCTGAGGACAGAAGTACACTTTTTGTACAACAGGGACCAGACGAGTTGGTCGTGCGATTAGAGGCGCGCGGTTGTGAGCTTGCATCCGGGAGATAGTGGCTTCGAATCCCACTATCGGCAGCCCTGAAGGTGGTTTTCCGTGGTTTCCCATTTTCACACCAGACAAATGCTGAGGATGTACCTTAATTAAGGCCACGGCCGCTTCCTTCCAATTCCTGGGCTTTTCCTATCCCATCGTCGCCATAAGACCTATCTGTGTCGGTGCGACGTAAAGCCACTAGCAAATGTATAACAGGTAGGACTTCAGAATCACCGAAGGCTCTGTTCTATCGCTTCAGCATATACTGTCACACAATCTACAGGATACGTTCTAGGAAGTGACAACGTTACTCAATATTTTAATTACAACTCCAATAAAGACAGCAGAACCCGAAAGAAGTTTTTTCATCATTGGCAAGAATAAAAACTTTCTTAAAGAATACGATGTCCCAGGAATGGCTTACTGCACTTACAGTGTTGTCCATCGAAAAGAAGATCGTGTCACGCATACAAGGCTTCCAACACCAAAGCGATATGGTACTTTTTAAGAGATATCTTGAATTAATAATGCCTCCGTGGCTCAGGCGGGAGCGCGCCGGCCTCTCACTGCTGGGTTCCGTGGTTCAAATCCCGGTCATTCCATGTGAGATTTGTGCTGGACAAAGTGGAGGCGGGGCAGGTTTTTCTCCGGGTACTCCGGGTTTCCCTGTCATATATCATTCCAACAGCACTCTCCAATATCATTTCATTTCATCTGTCATTCATTAATCATTGCCCCAGAGCAGTGCGACAGGCTTCGGCAGCCAGCACAATTCCTATCCTCGCCGCTAGATGGGGACTTCGTTCATTCCATTCCTGATCCGGTCGAATGACTGGAAATAGGCTGTGGATTTTCATCTTCAGTTCATAGTCAGTAATGATATAGTCTATTATGAATCTTGTGCTTCTACTTTCTCAAGAGATCGAACTCGATAGCTGCAGTCGCTTAAGTGCAGCCAGTGTCCAGTATTCGGGAGATAGTGGGTTCGAACCCCACTGTTGGCAGCCCTGAATATGGTTTTCCGTGGTTTCCCATTTTCACATCAGGCAAATTCTGGGGCTGTACCTTAATTAAGGCCACGGCCGCTTACTTCCCACTCCTAGCCCTTTCCTTTCCCATCGTCGCCATAAGACCTACCTGTGTCGGTGCGACGTAAAACAAATAGCAAAAAAAAAAAATTCCTCAAGAACGTACAAGCGACGTATGGATGAGGATGACCTTAAAATGGCTAATCACGTTCTTAAATAGGAATACAGTATGTATTTAGCTTCCCTGTTCCTTGACTTACCCACTATTTCACACCAAAGACATATATTATGTAATTTGAATAGCGCATGACATTCTAACTTTACAATATTTATGTAGCATTATAAAAAAAGAAACCCGAACATTCCTGCCTGCATTTTTGTGCCATAATAAAGAGCCATTCATGAATATTAAGACTAATATCTCAGTACGTGCACTTTCTTGCACTATTACTAGACACATAACTTTATTTTCAGTTGCACATGCTCCACAGCAATCCCTAATAACACACCGTCAGCTGTGTGAAGTGTTGTGGGTTATGTATTATCTAAGTTGAATACCGCTATTAAGATGTTTTGCGGTACCTTAAATTGAAAGTGAGTGCTTTCAAATAGGGCCTACACATTTCAAGAGCGATGGAAACAAAGTTATAGGACAAATGGCTGCTTTTTAAGAAAAAATCAAATTGACTAGCAAAAGATTTACATCTTTCTGAAGAAGTGCATACAGCTGAACTATCTAATCTTCAAACAAATAGTAAAGTTCCATCCAGCTCGAGAGTTGGAAGGCCTGAAAAACTCTTCAAAGATAGTAGACTGAGAACTAAACGAAGAAAGTTAGATACTTTAATGAAATGAAACGGCGTATGGCTTTTAGTGCCGGGAGTGTCCGAGGACATGTTCGACTCGCCAGGTGCGAGTGTCCATGGCTAGCACGCTAACCATTTAACCATGGAGCCGGACAGATACTTTAATCAAAGAACGATCACAACAAGAATTAACGGTGGCAGCTCAAATCTCACTTGTGGCCTCCTGCAAATGGTACGCTGCAAAATTAATTACGGATATTACTAAGCACACTCATGTTCTCGTCCCGAGGTGGTGCAGATCTTACCAGGCACAATTCCATTGGAGGTGAGCTGTACATCGAACTCGGGCCACCGAGGACGGCAGCACTAACCAGTGCTAACCGTTACGCTACGCAGGAGAACACGGAGCCTGTGTAATAGAAATGGTCACAGCAACCATTTTTCGTCCCGTATTCTCCAGAAGAGGCTTTGTCGTTTCTTATAGAACATAATTTGTCGTCTACCTCTATAGTATAGACTAGTTGTTAGTGTGATTAGCTGCCACCACCGGAGGCCCTGCTTCGATTCCCGGCTCTGTCACGAAATTAGAAATGTGTTACTAGGACTGGAACGGGATCCACTCAGCCTCGGGAGGTCAACTGAGTACAGGAGGTTCGATTCACACCTCACCCATCCTCGAAGTGGTTTTCCATGGTTTCTCCAGGCAAATGCCGAGATGGTACCAATTTAAGTTCACGGCCCTTCCATGCCTATCCCTTCCAATATTCCTATCCCCCACAAGGCCCCTGTTCAGCATAGCAGGCGAAGTCGCCTGGCAAGGTATTGGTCCTCCTCCTTCACTGTATCCCTCCCCAGTTGTATCCCCGACCAAATGTCTTTGAGGCGGTAGAGGTGGCATCCTCGCTGAGTCCGGGGGGAAAACCAACCCTGGAGTGTAAACGAAATAAGCAAACTGTGAAAAAATATAAACTAATTTATCTAAATTTCAGTATAACAATATACGCAAGGGACCTAAACAGAGGCATAGTGACATATATCCATCGTACGACAGAATTAGGGAAGAAGTTGTCAGATGCGTTAAGTTATAGAGCTCATTGTTTTCCATTTTCGCAGTGCCTTTACAATTATACTTAATTTCCCAAAATAGCAATATGAAGAGAATCGTATTGCAACATATAACGCCTTCTTGCCCTAGGTTCTGTAGTCAATTAAGTTAGTGTTCCATGAGGAGACAGATTTGTTGACGAGAGCTTAAGTCGATTTAATACAAACACAGATTGAAAACCTAATCCCTACAATAGTTTTCACAAATGACATGATATCTCAAATATAATTTAGTTATGGCCATGGTAGATGGAAAAACTGTCATTCTAGTGCAGCCGCTTCTTCGCAGGTTTGCCACGTATTCGGCAATATCTCAAAAACAATGAATGACATTAATGTAGCGGACTCCAGAACCATTGACACGATTAAGTATTCTTTTGGACTTTCTCCTCTGCATGCTTGGATCAGATTGTTTGAATGCATTTTACAAATTGCATATCGGAGTGATGTTGGAAAGAGGTAAGCAAGGAAATCCTAAGAAAGACGAATGGTTGCAAAGGAAAATTGCATAATTCAACGGAGATTTAGATAATAACAGGACTGATAGTGAATGAACCAAGAGCAGGAGGCAGTGGCACTTCAAATGATGGCAACACAGCTCACCGTTTCTTGAGAACTCTGCCTGATCGGCCGAAATTACAGGTATCAGTGAAGAACTTATCAAAGTTTTTTCACAATATTACGGATCATATCAAGTGGTTATGAAGTAAACATAGAAGCTTCAACAAATACGCGCATGGTTTTACATACCTGTTACTGTCCACAAAATTCTAATTCATGGCGCAAAGCGATACAAGCCGCTATCTTACCGATTGGAATGCTATTAGAAGAAGCTCTAGAAGCGAAAAAAAGCGCTTACGAAAGTACAAGGAGAACCATGCGAGAAAGTTCTCGCGAAGTTCTACTATACAGGAAGTTTCGAAACTCTTACTAGTAAGTTTTGACCCCGTAGTTTTTCAGCTAACTGCAGTATCAAAGAGTAGGAAGAAGGTATCATTACCATTGGACGTTCGTTGTCTGCTAAGGGAACCAAGAGTAACGAGCGCCGCATCGGAGGAGCAAGGTGACATGCACAGTGATGGCAGTGATGATGATGATGATGATGATGATGACCAGGACAATAATAAGGAAAATGATCATCCTACAAATGACTAGTGTTACAGATGTCTACCACAGTTCCAAATACGTAAATTCGGTTGCTTCTAAAATGTAACATTTGTGATGACTGACCACTGTGCTCAGGGGAATTTGTTGCTTTTCTTTCACTTTTTATGTGACTTTTATGCTACCTTGCGTTATTTAACCCTGAAACTCACGCACTGGTGTGTTATCCACCTCAGGCAATTGAATTTCTGTTCACAAGGGCGCAAATATTTATTTTGTAACCTCACCTTCTCTGTACATTTTCATCTGCAACCCCATGTCCGGCTCTATAGCTAAATGGTGGCGTGCTGGCCTTTGTTCACAGGCGTCCCGGGTTCGATTGCCGGCACGGTCGGGAATTTTAACCATCATTGGTTAATTTTCCTGGCACAAGGGCTGGGTGTATGTGTTGTCCTCATCATCATTTCATCCTCATCACGACGCGCAGATCGCCTACGGGAGTCAACATGTCCTCGGACACTCCCGGCACTAAACGCCATAAGATACGCCATTTCTTTTCTTTTTTTTTTTTTTTTTTTTTTTTTTTGCAACCCCATCACATGTCCTCAAAAATTCAGCCATTTCGCACGTCGCTGTTGTTGACTGCATGTCATTAAAAAAAAGTTGAGGGAGGTGGATTGCACCCCGTTGGAGTGTTTGCGTAACAGAATCCCGTCAGCTAATTTTTCCGACTAGTTTGTTTCTTAGCTATCAATTACCCATTATTGTCTTATATTCAAACGTTTTTTCAGTCATAGTGCATAGTCTAATTTTCTAATGAACTAGACCGTGGCGTATATGAAAATAGAACTTATACAATATGGATAACTGTATATGAGAGCAGACAGTAGAACGGCGACGGAAGTGGAACTGAATTGTTCCTTACAACTACGAGAATATGAAGATTTCATTTCTCCAGCCATAGCCGTAAAAATATATGTAGTGTAATAAGGCGACTTTTCTCTTACTAATCATTTATAGCGAAGTGGTATGCGATTTTTTTTTTTTTTTTTTTTTTTTTTTGCTAGTTGCTTTACGTCGCACCGACACAGATAGGTCTTATGGCGACGATGGGACAGGAAAGGTCTAGGAGTGGGAAGGAATCGGCCGTGGCCTTAATTAAGGTACAGCCCCAGCATTTGCCTGGTGTGAAAATGGGAAACCACGGAAAACCATTTTCAGGGCTGCCGACAGTGGGGTTCGAACCTACTATCTCCCGAATACTGGATACTGGCCGCACTTAAGCGACTGCAGCTATCGAGCTCGGTATTTAAATTTTTATTTGATGATCAACACATATTCATATTTTATCATAGGAAAATTCTAATGCACTTTATCATACATTTTTCTAGAATTAACGTATAGGTCTTCTCTAAGTACCTTAATTTGCTTTATTCATTCATGATCTTAAACAAACTTAAACAACCATTTCTGATAATATTTTTAAGACATTCAAGTCATTTTGCACAAATATGGACAGTAGACTTATTTAACATATTCACGAGTTGTACACATTTTAGCAAATAAATGTGGTCGTAGAAATAATTCAGGGCATACGACTTGATTACAGGCAACAAGAAGAGTTACTTTTACATAAATAATTATTATTCTAAAGCCCCCAGTTAATATAAATTCTTCGATTTTATAGAAATAAAAGGTATGACGTGATTTGTTTCGTTTTCGTTTTGTTTTGCAAGTTGCTTTACGTCGCACCGACAGACATAGGTCTTACGGCGACGATGTGAGAGGAAAGAGGTAGGAGTGGGAAGGAAGCGGTCGTGGCCTTAATGGTACAGTCCTAGCATGTGCCTGGTGTGAAATGGAAAACCACGGAAAACCATCTTCAAGGTGCCAACAGTAGGGCTCGAACCCACTATCTCCCGGATGTAGTCTCACAGCTGCGTGACCCTAACCGCACGGCCAACTCGCTCGGTATATGGTGTGTAATGCACTCTGCGTGTGTGTGTGCTTTCAGGAAAGTGGCGCGTGTGCTTGAGGGTTAAACACATCATATAATATTAAATCAATATAGTATATATTCAAACTGTATTTTATGCTAAGTAAGTTTGTCCCGCTAGAATCTCATTCTGGCCTAACATGCGCAGGCGAGAGAGGAACGCGATGAATTAATGCGATGCGCCTATGTGTCAAACACAAAGGGGCGTTAACAATCTCTGTTGTCAGACATGTTCATCAGCCGTCGCACGGAACTGTTTGTTTTCGTGTTCGACCACCTTAAGGTAAATGAGCATAGGGTACTGAAATAGCTGATTAGCTGAGCAGAGCTCTGCAGATAAAAAATCACGCTGCACTAAAACACTACATTTTAATATGCAGTGACAAACGCTAGAGATAATTTTCCCCTTTTGACAAAATACAGTGACGGAAACTATCATCTTTGTGACAGGAATTATTGTGAGACTGTTCTATAATATTGAAGTTTTGAGATTATAATCCCATCTTACCGATACTGCTGTGATATTTGCCGAGATATTTGAAGTCTATCACCAGGTCTTACTGTTGTTGAGAGATAATTATCTTATCTATTTCAGATTATTAGCCTGTCTTATTGACATTGCTGTGGGATTATCATATATTATTGGCTCTGTTGCGATATTATCAATACCGAGCGAGTTGGCCGTGCGGTTAGGGTCAAGCAGCTGTGAGTTTACATTCAGGAGATAGTGAGTTCAAATCCCAATGTCGGTAGCCCTGAACACGGTTTTCCGTGCTTTCCCACTTTCACACCAGGCGAATGCTGGGAATGTGCTTTAATTAAGGCCACGGTCGCTTCCCTCCCACTCCTAGCCTTTTCCTATCCCATCGTCGCCTAAGACCTATCAGTGTCGATGCGATGTAGCTAAAGCAAATTGTAAAAAAGATATTATCATCCTACCTTACTGAAATTATTACGTTATCTTCCCGAGATTGTTGTGAGATTGTTATCCTATATTAATGGGATTGTAGTTAAATTATTTTTCTATTTTTCTTTTTTGCTATTTGCTTTACGTCGCACCGACACAGATAGGTCTTATGGCGACGATGGGATAGAGAAGGCCTAGGAATGGAAAGAAAGCGGCCGTGGCCTTAATTAAGGTACAGCCCCAGCATTTGCCTGGTGTGAAAATGGGAAACCACGAAAAACCATCTTCAGGGCTACCGACAGTTGGGTTCGAACCCACTATCTCCCGAATACTGGACACTGCCCGCACTTAAGCGACTGCAGATATCGAACTCGCTTTTCTATCTTTCTGAGGGTGTAGTGAGATTATACTCGTAATCATATCTTACTGTGATTACTAACCTATCTAACAGAGATTATTCTGAGATTGATATCCCTTAATGTCTGCAAAATGTGCGGATATTCGGGCAAATTTCGATGATACCGGATTATCTGATCTGCAATAAGCCGGGTATTGTTACATCTAAAACGCAGGAAGTGCAAGTGAATAACGGTGAAGATAACCACGTAGATTTTAGTGAGATTATTATTCTATTTTATTGAGATTATTGCGAGTTTCTTGTACGAACTTACTCAGCTTGTTGCGAGATTTTATTCTATCTTACTGACATTATTGTCCTGTTTCACAAAGATTTTTATAAAATGACTATCTACCTTACTGAGATTGTTGTGATATTACTATTATTATTATTATTATTATTATTATTATTATTATTATTATTATTATTATTATTATTACCGGGTGAGTTAGCCTAGCGGTTAGGGGCCCGAAGCTGTGATACTGCATCCGGAAGATAGTGGGTTCGAATCCCACTGTCGGCAGCCCTCAAAATGGCTGTCCGTGGTTTACCATTTTCAAACCAGGCAAATGCTGGGGCTGTACCTTAATTAAGGCCACGGCCCCATCCTTTCAACTCTTAGTCATTTCCTATCCCATCGTCGCCATAAGACCTATCTGTGCCTTTGCAACCTAAAGCCACTAGCAAAAATTATTATTATTATTATTATTATTATTATTATTATTATTATTATTATTATTATTATTATTATTACATTCCACGTTTTGTGAGATTAATAGCTAATCTAACTGAGATTACTCTATTGCAAAATTATTATTCCTTTTTACAGAAATTATTATCCTATCTTACTGAGAATGTTGGGAAATTATTATTCTAACTTACTGAGATTAATGTGAGATTATTATCATATTTTACATAGATTGTTGCGAGATTATTATCCTATCTTTCCAAGATTATTGTTAGATTATCACGCTCTCTTATTGGTTGTTGTGAGATTATTATCCTATCTCGGTGAAATTTTATCCAGATGTTTATCCTCTCTTATGGAGACTATTTTGATATTATCATCCTATCTTATTGAGATTGTTATGGGGTAATTATCGTATATCACAGAGATCATTATCCCATCTTACAGAGATTATTATACTATCTTGCTGAGAGTGTTGTGGATTATCAAATTTTACACATTATCGTGAGATTATTAAAAACACAAAACAAACCTCATGGCGCTACAGCTCTAATGGGCCTTGGCCTACCAACTGACCGCTGTTCACCCTAAGGGCTGCAGGTTACGAGTGACGCCTGGTCAGTTTAAGGAATCCTCCTCTCGGTCTTTATTCTTAGATTTCTAGATCGAAGTCGCAATCCCACCGTCAATCAGTCCCTCAATTGTAATCCCGTAGGGTGAGTTGACCTCGAACCAGTCCTCAAATTCAGTTAAAAGTCCTTGAACGGGCCAGGAATCTAACCCGGAGCCTCCATGTCTTTATGAGATTGTTATGAAATTATTAGACTGTCCTGTGTTCGTGATTATGTCGTGAGATTATTCTCTCTTACTGATATTGTTGAGAGTTTACTATTCTATCCTACTGATATTGTCGTGAGATTATCACCCTATCATGTCAAGATTGAGTGATTGTTCTCCTACCTTACTAAGATTGTTGTGATATTATATTATCCTTATGGAAATGCTGTGTGATTATTATACTAGCTTGCTGTGTTGTGTGATTATTATCACACCTTGGTGAGATTAATATCCTCTCTTACTGAGTTTGTTGTGAGGTTATTATCCTATCTTATTAAGTTTGTTGGGAGATTATTATCATATCTTACTGAGATTGTTGTGAGGTCATTACCCAATCTTATTAAGTTTGTTGGGAGATTATTATCATATCTTACTGAGATTGTTGTGAGATTATTATCCTTCTTACTCAGGTTGTTGTGAGATTATTATCCTTCTTACTCAGATTGTTGTGAGATTATTACCCTTCTTATTAAGATTGTTGTGATATTATTATCATATTTTACTGAGATTGTTGTGAGGTTATTATCCTATCTTTTTGAGTTTGTTGGGAGATTATTATCATATCTTACTGAGATTGTTGTGAGATTATTATCATATCTTACTGAGATTGTTGTGAGATTATCATATCTTACTGAGATTGTTGTGACATTATTATCCTTCTTACTCAGATTGTTGTGAGATTATTATTATTCTTACTCAGATTGTTGTGAGATTATTATCATATCTTACTGAGATTGTTGTGAGATTATTATCATATCTTACTGAGATTGTTGTGACATTATTATCCTTCTTACTCAGATTGTTGTGAGATTATTATTATTCTTACTCAGATTGTTGTGAGATTATTATCATATCTTACTGAGATTGTTGTGAGGTCATTATCCTATCTTATTGAGATTGTTGTGAGATTATTATCCTTCTTACTCAGATTGTTGTGAGATTATTATCATATCTTACTGAGATTGTTGTGAGGTTATTATCCTATCTTATTGAGATTCTTGTGAGAATATTATCCTTCTTACTCAGATTGTTGTGAGATTATTATTCTTCTTACTCAGATTGTTGTGAGATTATTATCATATCTTACTGAGATTGTTGTGAGATTATTATCATATCTTACTGAGATTGTTGTGAGGTTATTATCATATCTTACTGAGATTGTTGTGAGATTATTATCATATCTTACTGAGATTGTTGTGAGATTATTATCATATCTTACTCAGATTGTTGTGAGATTATTATCATATCTTACTGAGATTGTTGTGAGATTATTATATCTTACTGAGATTATTGTGAGATTATTATCCTTCTTACTCAGATTGTTGTGACATTATTAACCTTCTTACTCAGATTGTTGTGAGATTATTATTCTTCTTACTCAGATTGTTGTGAGATTATTATCATATCTTACTGTGATTGTTGTGAGGTTATTATCCTATCTTATTGAGTTTGTTGGGAGATTATTATCATATCTTACTGAGATTGTTGTGAGATTATTATCCTTCTTATCGAGCTCGATAGCTGCAGTCGCTTAAGTGCGGCCAGTATCCAGTATTCGGGAGATAGTAGGTTCGAACCCCACTGTCGGCAGCCCTGAAAATGGTTTTCTTTGGTTTCCCATTTTCACGCCAGGCAAATGCTGGTGCTGTACCTTAATTAAGGCCACGGCCGCTTCCTTCCCACTCCTAGCCCTTCCCTGTCCCATCGTCGCCACAAGACCTATCTGTGTCGGTACGACGTAAAGCAACTAGCAAAAAAATTATCCTTTTTACTGAGATTGTTGTGAGATTATTATCCTTCTTACTCAGATTGTTGTGAGATTATTATTCTTCTTACTGAGATTGTTGTGAGATTATCATCCTTTCTTAGCGAAACTGTTGTGATTATTACTATCCTACCTAATGTTATCTTACCGAGCCTTCTCTTGCTGAGATTACTGTGAGATTATTATTCTATCTTACTGACATTATTATCCAGTTTTACTGAGATTTTTATGAGACTATTATCCTTTCTTTTGAGATTATTGTGAGATTAATGTCCTATCGTAGTGGGATTATTATGAGATTATTATCCTATCATTCTGACGTTGTGAGTACTATCTGACATAGATTATTGTGAGATTATTATCTGACATAGGTTACTTTGAGATTATTATCTTACTTTACTCAAGTTGTGAGATTTTTGCTACTTCTTTAACGTCGCACTAACACATCGAAGGTTTTCGACGACGGAAGGATGGCAAAGGGAGATTGGTAAGGTAGCACTATGGCCTTAATTAAGGCGCATCCCCAGCATTAGCCTGGTGTGTAAAAGGGAAACCATGGAAAACCATTTTTAGGACAGCCGCCCGTGGGGATTGAACCCACTGTCTCCCGAATGCAAGCTCACAGCTACGTGACCCTAACCGCACGAACAACTCGCTCGGTGTGAGATTATTGTCTAATTTTACTAGAGATGTCGTGCTATTTTTATCTATGAGAGATTACTGTGAGATTATTATTTTATTTTACTGAAATTTGTTGTGAGATTATTATCGTACACTCATGTATGTGAAAATATAACGCCGTGTAGAAGTCATGAAAATAATAAATATATATACTGTATATGTATACATTGTGATATTTAGGTCTATTGAAATTGGCAGCGAATTTTATGTGGCGGGAATATACGCCACGTGTTCGGCCCTGAGCCTCGGCCGGGGAAGTAAAAGGGTAACATCTTTCTTTTTATATAACTTGTTGGTGGGTGAAGACCAACATTTTCACCACGAGAAGAGACAGATAAATTATCAATACTTCTGGACCCTCAATATACAAGAAACATTACATTTACAACTTCCCGTAATATCAAATGTTCAGATTCTTCACCACAACGGACATTCTTCTGCGTGTGTGTGACAGACTTAATAGTACACTGAAGAAAATGGAAATTGTAACACTCAGAAGGAGTGGTGCTACATTGCTGCAATTGAACATGCAGGGCAAGTGTTCGGTTGTGATTAGATTATTACATTTTCAGGTCCCTCTGACCGCAAGTTCGGACAACAATCAATACAGGGTGTGCCCACCACGAGCTGCAATACATTGATGAATTCGTCGAGGCATGGAGTCAATAAGGCCCTGGATCGCTTCCTGAAGAATTGTGGTCCATGCTTGCTGCACTGCACGGGTCAGTTGTTCCAGAGTTGTGGGTGGCTGAGGACGGTTGGCCAGTTGTCGACCCATCATGTCCCACACATGCTCAATAGGACTGAGGTCCGGGGATCTGACGGGCCATTCTAAGGTTGTGATATCGTGGAGAGCTTCTCTGGAGATGCGTGCAGTGGGAACCCGGGCATTGTACTGCTCAAACATCCCATTAACAATGTTCGCCATCATAGGGACAACCACTGGATTGAATACCCTATCAACGTACTGTCGAGCAGTCATGGTGCCCTTAACAAGCACTAATGGTGATTTCAAATTAAAGCCAATAGCTCCCCAGACCATAATGCTTGGTGTTGGCTCTGTGTGCCTCTCGACAATAAGATCTGGGCGGCCCCTCTCCCCGGTACGTCGGCGCACACGATTCCGGCGATCACTGCGTGCAAGACAGAAGCGCGATTCATCACTAAAGACGACCCTATGCCATTCGTCGACCCACGTCGATCTTTCTCGACACCAGGCTGTTCTGGGGTCAATGGAACACCTTCTGCAGGGACACGGGCTCGTAAGCCAGCTGCACGCAGGCGATTACCAACTGTTTGTTGTGTAACTTGGGGTGCCACAGCTGCTCGAATTTGCGCTGCTGTTGCATGGGGTTCCATCCGGGCCATCCGAATGATGCGGCGATCCTCTCTCACAGTTGCCCGTCACCCTGGGCCTGTGCCAGGTCTACGAGTGTGGGTACCTTCATTAGACCACTGCTGCCATACACGTTGTACCGTAGATGCCTGTCGGCCAACACGTGCAGCAACAGTCCTTAGCGATAATCCAGCCTCACACAGCCCAATTATCCGAGCCCACTCAAACGGCGACAGTTGTTGATAGCGTGCTATTCTCTGTCGTCGAGGCATGTTTAATGGGGAACACTTCACTGCACAGACTGCAAGTCAACTACGCTACACCAGAGTCCGTATACTGGAGTTGATTCCTCTGTGACCAATCACGTGGGGAGACCTGTAGCAACAATCCGATGGGTCTGAAACTTTGATCGTTTACATACCTACATGACATCGTTCCATATCCTGAAAATCAACACAAACGACCAATGCCTTCATGATGCTGGAATTTCCATTTTCTTAAGTGTGTATTTAGGAAAATGTAAAACAATGAGGTTACGAGATAAAAATTCACTGTGGAATTAATTAACTAATTAATTAATAAGAAAGAGTGTGCTTCGTTATTCAGAACACAAATAAATTTGGGACTTCAATTGAACCACGAGTTACGCTAAAGGACAGAGCTCGTAATATATTCCATTTATACAGCGAACTACTCTCTCACTTGCATATATGCTTACTTGCTTTTCACTTGCTGTTCGATTCGGCTGACTTATCATCGCTCAGTACGCAGAGGGAGGCCGTGCAGACTTGGACAGCTGTTTGCTCGTCGCCACGAGGGGAGCAGTCTTGCTTCTCAGTCGTATTAAAGACAAACTAGCACTCACATAGCAGACGTCAAGAGTAATGAATAAAGTACGTATTATTCCAAGTTAATTTTGAAGCTACGAGTTGAGAATCAATATTAATCTGTTTCGTACGAGTTTCAGTGATCATCAAGAAGTACCTGTTCATAACCGCACGGGTGTGATGAAGACCAGCGTTGGAAGGATTAACCACCCCAAAAATATCACCCATCTCACCATGCGGTACTAAGAAGGAGGACCGATGCCGACAGCGTCCTAATGCCAGGAATCCAGCCTAGAAGGAAACCATGGTTATCAAGACGTCAAAGTTAACTCGATAATTCATTTTTATGGGATTTTATCTGTTCTATGTAGCTGTAATAAGTAGTTAACTTTCTTCCTGAAGGGATTATTTGTTGAAAAGTAGTTCGGTTAGATTTAAGCAACTTTACCGTGTCATTTTGTTTCATTATACGACGTTGAGTCTGGAATTTCCTTTAATTTTACAATTGTGATGTACATGATGACTGAGTGTCAAGATCATCGATTGTGCGGGTTTGATCAAGTCATGTCATCGGACGAGTATCCAATCTAAATATCAGCCATCTGCTAACCTTTAGTAAATATTATTTTTCCATTCGATTGCTACAACACTGAGGAACGTGTCAGTGTAAAATTTTTATTCTTCGTAGTTTATATCTCCCATATTTTACCAAAAGTGCTTGCTACATTTTCATAAGGAATTAAGCTCATCTGACGTGCGAATGCTACGGTAGTGATACGGATACTTTAAAACAGATTTCTGTAATTTTGGGGAAGACATTGTTTGATTATTACACTCATGTGTAGTTCAAGTAATTTATGTGATTTTTCCCGTTATATTTTGGACGGATGTTGCGAGTTGTATTGTGATAATCTCCTCTCACATTGTGCCATGTGGAGAGATGTTGTGTACGATTGTGATAGTTTATGTGCTATTTGTGGGCGGGCGAATCGTCGTGTCATTATGATCCTAAAGCACGTGTAAAGTATTTTATACGACGTTGAATATAATGATGAATGAATATTTAAGGATTATTCGCAGTCATTTGGCATATCTGTGATTGGTTGTTTTCCACGAGAGGAAAATATAGACGGGAGCGTATTCACAAGGTATTATTGAACCACGAGGTAAACCACATACATTCTTATGTAATAAAATTGGACGTATGAGATTATTAGAGCTTTTGTCACATTTGATGAGCATAATCACAATGATATCAGAGCGTAGATGGATGATAATGATCAATCCCTCAATATTCCACAGATTTACGTAACGACTTGAGTTCGATGTATGTGGCGACAACGTTATCATATTTCAACCGGATTCATTACTGTTGTCTTCCAGGTCATCATTTATGGGACTATTTCATCTGCATTAAATTGGATGAAACACATGTGGACACGAGCTGTATATTTATAAAATAGTATTTTTTTAATATAATTTCATGGTAGTTTATTACATTTCTTTCCTCGGTAGATGATGGTAACGCGAGATTTCTTACTTGCATTTTTTCCACAGGTTGAGTGATTTTATTTTGTGTAATTTATTGATGTGTGTGTCACCATCATTGTCCTAAGTGACGGCGTTGTGTTAAAGGCATTGCACATGGTTAAGGATTTATTTTAGCTTACTTTTCCTATTTTTATCACGTGAAGTTACGTGTATTTTGAAGTTACGCAGAACAGATAGTAATTTAAATGTCGAATTAACTATGATGGACAAGGAATCAAGCATAATTAACCATATTATGGTCGAATTTAAATTGTAACATTTTGTATTCGTTGTTTTTAACCAGTAATGTAACGTCAATATTTTGAAATCTCTTTACAGATTTTCCTGCATAATTTAATATGCGCACGAGCACCACTTTATTGTCAAATTAAATTTATAATTATTCAAATTCGCAATAATGTTCAAAGAAATATTTGTCAGAATTATTAGGAATTTATTAACATGTACCATCCCATTTGTTTCATTTCTGGATGTACATCAATAACTGAACTGAAATTTAAAATGTAGTGTGCTTATTTCATCAGCAAAGTTCTCAGGATGACTTTATTTTTTGTAATAAATCGTCTACCATTGGTTTATATTTGGATAGTCGTTATTTGCCGATATCTGTCCATATCCTTTGATCCACCCCATTTTTGGAACATGTTAAATCCTTTACTGAGCGCCCCTGAGGGTGTCTCGTGTTTCTCGAGTAGTTAGTCGTGGCGTAAACGGGCAGAATATATATTTATATATATTACTAATACTGGCATACACTAATGAGTAATGTTTCAGATTTACATACGTCAAAAGATCAGTATTTTGTGACAGCTCTACGATCTGCAATGAGAGCTGCTATACGTCGTGGCATTACACTGAAGAGGTCTTGGATATCTCCCTTGGATATTGCCTGCCAGGCAGCTTGTGTGTGAGTTCACAGATAAGATATGCTGACTGCTGGTGGACTTGAAGGGCTAGTTGTCGTCCGACCATATCCCATGCGTGTTCAGTAGGTGATACGTTTGGCAAACGGGCATAAACCGAGGAAGTGCCCGTGTGGTTAGGGGCGCGCAGCTGCGAGCTTGCATTCCGGAGGCAGTGAATTCCAACCCCGCTGTCAGCAGCCCTGAAGATGATTCTCCGTGGTTTCCAATTTTCGCACCAGGAAAATGCCTTAATTAAGGCCACGGCCGCTTCCCTCCACTCCTAGTACTTTCCTGTCTCATCGTCGCCATAAGACCTATCTATGCCAGTGCGATGTAAAGCCAATTATTAAAAAAAGGAAAAACGGGCAGGCCACGGAAGAAGTCGTATCTGCTGTGTATCGAAGAAAGCTTTAACATTTCTGGAAACATGTGGTTGGGTGTTACCTCACTGGAATATAGCGTCAGGTGTAAACAGAAGGAAGGGTATGATTTCTGCCTCTATAATTCCCCTGATGTACTGGTTTCTGGTGAAATTACCCTGAACAAGTACCAGCCGAGATCTTGAGCAACACCATACCCCGCGATAGCACGCCCGGCCTTCCGCAAATATGAAGCAGGAAAATGCGTAAGTTACACACCCATCTTTGTAGCCCAAGTTGAAGTGGGGCACTTCAGCAAGCACAGTGTATTGCCAACCTGCACGTCACTGTGCGCGTGTCCTCCGGTTTATTGTAGCCTGAGACTTCGATAGTCCAGAGTCAAGGGAATCCGTCGCAAAGAAGTGTGTACAATCAGTCCTCTCCCAAGTAGATGTGGACGATCAGTGTAAGAAGACTATACTACACCTGTTACAGTGCTCCCCCGTTGTGCTGACTCTTGTGTACGATCCGCCGCTGTCATGCGGACGAGAGGATTTCCATTCCGTTGTGTCGTCACACTTCATGATGCACTGCCGCATTTCCAATTCTTCTACTGCTTCCACACTCGCAGTATGTTCCATATGAGCAGCAACTTCGTGGAATGAAAAACATCTTCACGCTGGCCGATCATTAGCTCCGTTCAAACCCTGTTTGACTATACTGCTCCCTTTTAGCACGATGGAGCAGAGCGACACCTGGAGAAAGAGTTACAGTCTGTTGACCCTCATACACTTATTTCTTGGCTTCTCAAAGGCTGTTTATATGCCTAACATGACAGTTCAGGAGATATTGCTGGGCGCAGGAATGCAAAATCACTCCGCATCTCTAATCACTTGCCTGTCGCGCCTCATTTTTCTTTCGCTTAAGATTCGTATGAGATATGACTTTACTTCACGATGTTCCAATTTTCATAAACAAAGGTGTATTTTACTGAAGTTGTTTATAATGATTATATATAAATTTGCAGTGAGATGATTATCTGATTTCAATTCGATTGCTGTGAGATTATTATTTTACAGAGATTGTTGTGAGATCATTTTCCTATTTTACTCAGATTTTACTTATATTAACAAGTATTCCCTAGGTATTGTTATTGTCTTTTGAATAGATATTTTGATATGTGACTATCACTGTTACCAGCGAACATACTGGGTAATTAATTTGTTGCTGAATGTGAATTACCTCCAGATAAATCCGCAGATTTAACGATGAAGTCGCTTGGAGAAATATATATTTTGGTACTAAAATAGGTTTATTTTTACATCTGCAACAGAAATTCTCGATCGCTTGTTGTTTACTTCTCCCTTCCGCACATCGTTTCAAGTTAACGTAATTATTACTAAAACACTGGAAGATATCATTATATATGTCGTCATTGCACTGAAGCAACGCATCACAACGACATGAACAGCAGTAATATATTCAACAACGACACTTTTAAAAGACTGAAGGCGAATTTCTAAGCCAATAACTGAGTCATTAGTTCATATTCGATTGAATGGGATACCTAAGCACATGCTTACGTATTTCAGCTGTAAAAAACTTCATTCATTGGACTTTAAGCTCTTTAAAACGTTGAGAGCCGCAGTGGACACCGGTGACTATTTTAAGATGTCCTACTAGGCCACGACGGATACGGGTGTCCGCTTGTAGAAGCTAAAAGTAAATTCTCGGCCAACAGAGAAAATTTTCCAAAAAGTGGCGCCCAACGTGTTAAATGTAACGAGGGCCGCATTAACGCGCAGACTATGTAAGCTACAATCTGCGTTCCCACGCCACAAAGACAAAATTATTAAATATTTTTAATTTTGAATGGACTAAAATAAAAATTGACTTTGTTTTAATGCTGTGGCGTGGATGCTTTCATAGGCATAAAAGACGTCAACGCATTTACTTCAATGCGCTAATTCGGCTGAACTGCTCAGTGGACAGTTTATATGAGTTGAGTCAGCATTGAGGAACCTCATTCTTTGGGGTAGCATGGAACTGGAGGGAGAGGTGAGCAGAGCAAGATAAGAGAAGGCTCTGATAAGTCAAGCGCTGTCTAAAAATAGATCAGTCCCTATCTTCCTGCATACATGCGTAAATAAATCATTTACTGTATATTGTGCTTTTAATATTTCTCTATTGCGGGTCTTGGTGATCGTAATCATAATTATTCATTTATCTTCATATGAATATATATTATTTCGTATCGTTATTAAAACGTTTTCATGACAACAAAGTAAAGCTCTCACTGTAATAAGTCGTTTTTTATTTATTCGTGTAATCGACTACTACGGACCGCCACAAAAAGCAAACTAATCGTCATAAAAAGAAAGAGGGACGTAAAAGCGGAAGTGCTAAACGAAAGATTGCGAAGGAGAAAGGAAAGACGAGTAAATGAGTTATAATTAAGACACGTCGTGTGAAGTTTAAGCCAAGTTCATCTGCTGCTCCAAAAAAGCATAATGATGATGATACACGTTCACCTGCCAGCGCGAGTCAGCCTCAGAACTTTGAAGACGGCGAAGTAGTAAGTTCAGTAAAGATAACTATAAAGTTGTCACGCGCCTATGCCGAAATCGCTTCCCTTCACTGTTTATACAAATATTTGAAAAAAATATTTATTTTTTTACAGTATTGTTACAAAGTACGCAAAAGTTATATTTAGAATGTTGGTTGTGCAAAAAATATGTTTCTAGTTTACACTTATTTTAACTTTAGATTGGTGATTGATAAAAACTAAAACTGTAGACGTACTTGACAATTAATATGTTTTCAGGTTCCAGAAATTCCGGCGTAGTTTTCTGAGACATCATAAGCACCAACGATTTTCCTTGGACCTGCGTTAAGTGAAAAATGTTTGGAAAAAAGCATCGGATTTTGGCTGGAGTTCATGACACCAGGTAATACAGATCACTGCGTAAAATCGGACGCCACAGCATTTCAAAATTATGACGGTTATCTATTTGACTGTAAGTCTTCCTATCAAAGTGATAGAAGTCTTGAGAGAAGTTTAACAAGAAAATGCTAAACAAGATTTTGAGCGGAATATACGGAACGGTGAAACCAGAAAACGTTCATGGCTATGTTTGTCTCCAAGCAATGGACATGTCTACTGCTATGTATTCATGCGAACCTTTTCCCGGACACCCTCACAGTTTACTCGTGGTAGTTATTGTGAATAGCAAAATGCTGTCGCACATCTGGTTCAACATGAAACTTCTAAAAACCTACTGAATCCTATAATTGATTTTTCAATACGCTCTTTTAAAGAAGTGGGTCATACTCATCAAGAACTGGCGTGACACGGAGAAGATTTGGCAAATTACAGGCTAGAAGTTCTCAGGAGATTGATAAGTGTGATCGTTTTTATCAGTTACAGAGATCTAGAATTTACAGGTGAAAATCAGAAAGATGGGTCACCGAGAAACGGTAAATACGTGGGGCTACTGGAGCTTATAGTAGAGTATGACGACTTTTCAAACAATCACACAAAAACAATGTAAACCGTGGAAGTAATCACACAAACAACATATCATCGACGGTTGGCGAGGAAGCTGTAAAACTAATTGGCAAACGAGTTTCCAATGAAGTTATCTCTCGAATCAAGTAGTCAAATTACTATTCCATATCATTAGACTTGACTGCAGACGAAGATCAAGTTAATTAGTTTACATTGATTTTCAGATATTTAGAGGAACACACCCTTGTAGAAAGTTTGTAACATTCATGCCTAACCGGAGCCACAGAGCTAAAGACACATTTCAAGGTTTGAGCAAGTTTTGAAAGAAAATATCATGGTAAATAAAAACCGCCATGATAAGCCTTATGATAGTGCTTCTTCCGCGAGTAGAAATTGCCGTCAAGCATAACGAATAGAAAAATACAGTGAGCTGACTGGGGCTAGTTCACTTGTTCCGCCACTGCAGAGCGCTAGTTTCATCAGTAGGCAATTGCTGAATGTAAGCACACGGTCGTCATATGGCATTAATTAATTTAAATTATCGATTGAAATTTAGTGAGTACTTCTTAAAGAATGTTTTTGTTATGTTTTGTACTTCAGCATTTACTGGCTTATTTGCGAACATCTGACAAAGTTTCATATATGAAGTGTTCAAGATAAAAATATAAACCATTTTTGCTATCGCGACTGATAATAGGGATACTCGCCAGTGAATATTTTACGTTGTTATTTTGTTTGGTAATATTGCTTCCTCTTGTCTTTTCACTTATAAAGTAACTTATTTTTACTCCTTTTGAGCCGCATAATAATTGTGTGGAAATAGCCGCGACACAAGTAACTGTTAACACCAAAACCTAAAAGTGAGGTGGTTCATTGGCCAAGTGTTCAAATATTGACCAGGAGTTTTACAACAAGGAGATACGTCTGACATAAATTAAACCATTCTTTAAAAATATAAGAACATTCCTGTACCAATACAACATGCTTAAATACATGCAGACCTTACCGCTCTTGAGTAAATTAAATCTTACTAGATTCAAGGCCTACAGTATATTAGATAATACAGCAAGCTCCCATGCTCTAAATACGCGTGCATTATTGAAACAAATTACCAGTGACATAAATACATATTTCCTAACATCCGTAAAATTTAACTGCCCCATTAATGCAACTGAACAAAATACTTAACTCGAAATATTTTTTCTGAATTACCCTTTCACAAGAAGACCTTTTCACCGGAATTTTCAGGAATGTTGGGGAGTATGTGTGACACTGCTGGGGGTTCAAACGTCCACCTCTCTCTTGGCACCTCTACTACTTCACAATTATTTGTGAAGTGGTCACAGCTCTGATAAAATTAATTTGCAAAATGCAGGTCACAAATAAACCTTTTGTTGCTTAAAAGCAAATCATGGCGTGGACTAGTTTTCGACCACTTCGCGAATAAAATCCCGTCTTTTGGTGGCGAGAAGAAATGTAAATTTTTATTATAATTACGGTCGTAAACTGACTTTCAACCTAGGACATAACAGTGCGAAGGCTTTTACACGCGCTTATTTTTATCGCGTATTCCAAACCACACGTCTCCGTACGGACGATAGTACACTTAAAACACCCCGGATTAAGAAAGCTTGAATAAATATCGCTCACGTAATAAACTGAGCAATAATTAGAAGCCAGCTGTCGTACTAAACACTATGAACGACGCGCTAAGTTTTGACTGGTAGCGACTGTAGCGCAGCAGGTGGCAGAGAACATCAAAGCCTCGTGATCGAGATGGATTCGTCACACTTGTTATTCTATTCGATATGCTTCAAGCGTTTGCACTGGCAGAAGCTAATTTAGCACTATGAGTACCTTTTCCTGGACACTCACTCCGTCTTATAGTATAGGCTGCAGTTGGATGCTGTCTGAGTGCTGCAAGCTATTTTCATTTTTTGGAAGAACTTTATATATAATGTACAGCATCAACTGTGCTACAATCTTTTTCCGCCCTGCTACGATGCTACGATGTTTTTACTTTTAGAAGCAGGATTTAGATATTTATTATGCTTCACTCAATTTTCCTAATATACCTGGGAGCACTGAGCGGGTCACCTTCCAAAGATTCTCTAAACTTTCGTCCAGGAAATGCCTCACAATCGGAGGCACATAAGCCGCAAGCATGGGTTACGATGAGAGTAGAACAAACAACGCCACAGAAACGTACGGAAACACACAGACTGCGCAGTGGAAATCTTGCTCGAGTCATACAAAGTATAATCGGCTCGTGAGCGATGAGAGCCCAATTTAATAGACATCTCTGGAAATGGTACCAAAAATAACAAGGGAATGAAGGGTTGGAAACAGAACACTGTTCACAATAAAACATTTGAACTATTTAATTGGTAAGACAATGCAACTACTAAAATGTAAATAAGAACAGGGAGAATTCATGTTAACCACAAGCTCTAGTTAAATATTAATACGTATTGAGACTGGCTCAATTATCATGACTAACAATACTATATGCAGACAATATGAGTAAACTTAATCGAAACACACAGCCAAGTACCAAAATTAAAGAAACATATGACATGAATTTTACAAAAAGTTTGGGTTTCCCTAAAGAAAACGGGCGAAGCCTAGACATGCTTAGCAAGAAACTAAATAGACACAGTGTAATAAAGTGTTAAATAAGTTATACGTCATTTTAAAATGCAAAACACTTAACTCGGCTAAGTTTAATACGAGTACTACAATTCCTAAATATTTGGTAAGGCAAGCTAACTACATTATGCATAATATAATGCATATGCATGATGTAATTTGGTTAATGATAATTTTGAACCATTATGAATTAACTTCGTTTGGGTTTCTCTAAACAAAAGACCAAAGCCTGGAGCCAAAAAGGTGCTTGAGTTACACCATACAAAAGCTGATTGTGCCTTGTCTGGATTGAAAAATTATACAATATCCAGCACATTACCTTGCAGCCAACATTGCACCGTTGCTTTGGATTTAGAAAAAGTTTTCCCTTTGCCTAAATTAACGCATAGTAGCATGTATTATTTCCGTCAACTCTCTTGCTATAACTTCAAAATTCACATTACCGATACGAACGATGGCATACAGTGCTTGTGGCACGAGGGGCACGGAGGTAGAGGAGGGAATGAGATGGCCTCTTGAATTTTGCAGGCTCTAAATTCTGGTTTACTACCAAACAGAAAAACGATTCTTGTTCTATGGAGTGACAATTGCTCAGGCCAAATAAAAAATCGAATGTTAATATTTTTGAACATGTACACAGTAGAACACAGTATTTTCAAGTCAACAGAACATAAATTTCTATTGTCTGGGCACAGTTTTTCAGTTGCCGATCGCGACTTCGCTCTTGTGGAGAAACGCAGCAAGACAGCTAAAATGCAATTAATGGAAAATCTTGAAAATGTGATCAAGCAAGCTAGGTCTACAAAACCTTTCCGAGTGTTGAAAATGTATGACCGTTTCTTTGAATTTGAGAAAAGAGCTTCTGAGTGCACAGATACAAAAATACTTTGCATCACTCAAGTTTCTTTGATCAAAATAAGCAAACAACAGCCTGGTATTGTGTCCTGCAAAACAGACTTTTCCAATATGAGTGATGGGGAGAATTTTCATGTACTGAAAAAAGGCAAGACATTGAAAGACACTGCACATGTAGAATTGGAGAAACTTGCAGCTAATGTTCCGTTGGCACCAAACAAGAAAAATGAGCTTTCCGCCAGTATTGATTACCTAGGATGAAAACAAGGACTTTTTCCAACAGCTGTTAGCTGAATAAAGTCAATGTTGTCTCGTGGCACTTATATCTATTAGCTACGTCAAAACCTTTTGTACTTATGTCTTTCTGCTCAAAAAGCCACATAACTCTTTATTTTGAAGATAAATGAATAACTTTTGTCAACATTTTCTTAATCATGTGAAGAGTTAATTTGTGTTTAATTACAAATAAATATTCATTTCTCACAAAGATATGCGGCTTTTTGTTTCCTGAAAAATTTCACTTTTGGCACATAGCACCTTTAGCAATTATAGACTTCAAAGAGGAAATAATATTACATTTCTTGTTTAAATATGTATAGTGTTATTGGTACAATACCGGACAGCCTGGGGTTTTCGGCGAGACAGTCGATAAGTATTTGTAAATAACACGATAGCCTCAAAAAATATGTTTTAATAATTCAAGAGATTATACGGTATTTCAATAACAAATAATTATCGGTCTTACAATAAGATACAAAAGTTGAGAACTGGAAAAGCGGCTGGAATTGATAAAATGTCTGGGGATATACTAAAGTCAGTGAGTTGGTATATATATAACGTAACATGTCCTGACTGACTGACTGACTGACTGACTGACTGACTCACTGACTGACTCACTGACTGACTGACTGACTGACTGACTCATCATCACCGAGCCAAAACTAGTGGAGAGAAATAAATGACATTTTGGGAATACATTTACATAACAGTGTAGGTGCTCACTAAGAGAGGATTTATTGATATTCCATCGCTAAGGGGGTGAAAAAGAGGTTGAATTTTAAATGAGTAAATCTATATCTTAAAAACTTGACAGTTTAGAGACGTAGAAATTGGTATCGGGAATCTCCTATAAAAATAAAGAAACACTTGTTTTTTTCTTTTCCTGAAAATTCTCTTAAGGGGGGTGAAAAGAGGTGAAAAAGTGGTTCGTTTCCTTTTATGAGGATGCTTATATATAAAAAACTGAAGATATTACAGACATAAAAATTGGTCTTTGGAATCTCCTGAAAAAATAAAGAAACGCGTAATTTTTTGTTTTCGAAAAATCCACTTAAGGGGGTGAAAATAAGTGAAAATATGGATGAATTCTTTAAATGAGTAAAACTACAGTATATCTCAAAAGCGTGAGATGTCACAGACATGAAAACTGGTATTTGGATATTCCTTTAAAAATAAAATTACACCTTTTTTGTTCTGTGAAAATCAAGTAAAGGAGCGGAGGGAGGCGGAGCTGAAAAGAAGTAAAGGAGTTGAATTCTTTTTTGAGGATACTTATATCTCTACAACTGAAGACGGTACAGACGAGAAAATTGGTATATATCGACATAAAAGGCAATTGGAACCCACAAAGAAACGGGTGTAAAACCCTAAAGACCAAACGATTAATTCATCCGAAACCATTGACCACACAAAGTTGAAATGGCACCCAATGATTGCTTCTTTATGCGGTAGATGTTAAATAAGTTTAGAAATAAATTCAGCCCGTAAGGCTAAAATTGGGGTTAATACCCAAAAACAAAATAATATATTCCTTTCTCTGAAACCGTTTGACATATGAGGTTGAAATATCTTAGATTTTCAATAAAACCTAGTCTTAAAATAATGCACTCCTAAGGGTTTTTGACTAGGGTTTGGGGCTGCCAGCATAAATACTCATTACTCTCAACCGATTGCCATATGGGATTGAAATTTCACATGATGGTTGTCCTATATGTAATAGATTTTTAAATAAAAATTGGCCTTAAAACAATGCACCCCTAAGGGGTTTTGACTCGGGGGTTGGGGGTAAGGCCTGATTACAAAAATATAAATTTATCTGAAATCACTTGACATACGAAGTTGAAATTTCACATGGTGGTTACTCCTCAATATCTTAGATTTTAACTAAAAATTGGTCTTAAATCAATGTACACCTAAGGGGTGTTGACTGGGGATGATGTTCGATGACAAACATATTTATTTCTCTGAAACCGTTAACATATGAGGTTGAAATTTCACATGATTTTTGCTCCTATATATCTTCCATTTTAAACAAGAAAAGGTCTTAAAACAATATACCTCGAAGAGGTTTTGGCTGGGGGGCTACGAATTATGACGAAATTATTCATCCCTCCAAACCGTTTGACGTATGAATATGACATTTTACAAGATCTTTGAATGTTGCAGTGTCAAATATGGTATAATTCAAAATATTTCACGTATAAGGATTGGGATTGTGTAGAAGTTGATGAAGTTGTAAAACTATTTCCCCGCAACAGCCGAGGTACTCGACCGAATTTCTGACTCCTTTCCTTCATTGCCAAAGAAAGTTATTACTAAAACTCAGGGATTTAACTGAAATATTATTGAACTTATACACAACTGGGGGAACATTTTTTTGAGACTGTATACTGTTAATAGTACCTACGAATTCTTGCACACGTTAAATGTATAACATCTGAAGATTTAAATCTTTCAAATTACACTGACTGACAGAGCAAGTGCAACACCAAGAAGGAGTGGTCAGAACTTTATGCCAATTGCAGGGTAGATTGACGTCACTGAGGTATGCTCATGATGTGAAATGCGCCGCTGTGCTGCGCACGTAGCGAACGATAAATGGGACACGGTGTTGGCGAATGGCCCACTTCGTACCGTGATTTCTCAGCCGACAGTCATTGTAGAACGTGTTGTCGTGTGCCACAGGACACGTGTATAGCTAAGAATGCCAGGCCGCCGTCAACGGAGGCATTTCCAGCAGACAGACGACTTTACGAGGGGTATGGTGATCGGGCTGAGAAGGGCAGGTTGGTCGCTTCGTCAAATCGCAGCCGATACCCATAGGAATGTGTCCACGGTGCAGCGCCTGTGGCGAAGATGGTTGGCGCAGGGACATGTGGCACGTGCGAGGGGTCCAGGCGCAGCCCGAGTGACGTCAGCACGCGAGGATCGGCGCATCCGCCGCCAAGCGATGGCAGCCCCGTACGCCACGTCAACCCCCATTCTTCAGCATGTGCAAGACACCTTGGCTGTTCCAATATCGACCAGAACAATTTCCCGTCGATTGGTTGAAGGAGGCCTGCACTCCCGGCGCCCGCTCAGAAGACTACCATTGACTCCACAGCATAGACGTGCACGCCTGGCATGGTGCCGGGCTAGAGCGACTTGGATGAGGGAATGGCGGAACGTCGTGTTCTCCGATGAGTCACGCTTCTGTTCTGTCAGTGATAGTCACCGCAGACGAGTGTGGCGTCGGCGTGGAGAAAGGTCAAATCCGGCAGTAACTGTGGAGCGCCCTACCGCTAGACAACGCGGCATCATGGTTTGGGGCGCTATTGCGTATGATTCCACGTCACCTCTAGTGCGTATTCAAGGCACGTTAAATGCCCACCGCTGCGTGCAGCATGTGCTGCGGCCGGTGGCACTCCCGTACATTCAGGGGCTGCCCAATGCACTGTTTCAGCAGGATTATGCCCGCCCACACACTGCTCGCATCTCCCAACAGGCTCTACGAGGTGTACAGATGCTTCCGTGGCCAGCGTACTCTCCGGATCTCTCATCAATCGAACACGTGTGGGATCTCATTGGACGCCGTTTGCAAACTCTGCCCCAGCCTCGTACGGACGACCAACTGTGGCAAATGGTTGACAGAGAATGGAGAACCATCCCTCAGGACACCATCCGCACTCTTATTGACTCTGTACCTCGACGTGTTTCTGCGTGCATCGCCGCTCGGCTCGCGGTGGTCCTACATCCTACTGAGTCGATGCCGTGCGCATTGTGTAACCTGCATATCGGTTTGAAATAAACATCAATTATTCGTCCGTGCCGTCTCTGTTTTTTCCCCAACTTTCATCCCTTTCGAACCACTCCTCCTTGGTGTTGCATTTGCTCTGTCAGTCAGTGTACTAATCACTTTCTACAAATTTAATACATATAATAGACCTAAATAATAAAGAAGGTTTCATCTCGATTGTTATCAGACATCTGTGCTTCCCTCTATACACACTAAATTCTATGTCTTAGATTTTAAATAAGAAGTGGTCGTCAAAAAATACACCCCTAAGGGGTTTTGACTGGGGGATGAGGAATGATGACAAAAATATTCACTACTATGGAACCGTTTGAATTACGAAGTTAAAATTTCAAATCATGTTAAATAATAGAAATCTTGAGACAAATTTAAATTTAAATGGGGGTTAAGATCCGAAACCGTTCAACTATGAAGACAAAATTCCAACTACATTAATGGTATACATTTTAAATCCTAGGTGTGAATTTGGAAATATTTTGAATCAGCCCAATCTTAAGGTGTTAAATGGAGTTATCTCCGCAAACAGAATTATTCATCCCTCCAAAACCGTTTAACGAAAAAAGTTTAATTTCGCGAGAAGGTTCTTCGTTTATATCCTAGATGTAAAATATCATGTACTTCAAAATATTTCTCTACTAAGGGATTTATATGGTGGTTGACTCTCAAAAACCACAATATCCCTTCTTCTTAAACCGTTTCAGCCACGATCTTAATGTTTTATGAAGGTAGTCTTTTATGTCCTAGATGTTAAGTAAAATTTTTAAAACTTTCACCGCCTAAAAACATTAATTCATCCATTACTGTTTGACGTATAACATCTAAATTTCACAGGTTGATCGCTTTTACATCTTAGATGTTAAATACGATAGGGTTTTAAAACATTCTAATTCTTCTCTCCAGGGTTCAAATATCTGTTAGATAAGAAAATGAATAATCATTCCCCCAAAACCGTTTGACGTACGAACTACGGATGTATTTTACAACTTCAGTCGACAGTGGAGTCTCCAAAATGTAAAATGTTTAAAAATAACTTTCAATTTAAAACCGTACCGAAGCACGAGTATCTTGCTAGTAGTACCATATCTAAGGTACTTATTTGATAATTGTTTGTATAAAGAAGCTATACCAGATGAATGGAGAGTTGCTGTAGTAGCCCCTGCGTATAAAGGAAAGGGTGATAGATATAAAGCTGAAAATTACAGGTCAATCAGTTAGACATGCATTGCATGTAAGCTTTGGGAAAGCATTCTTATTATATTAGACATGTTTGCGAAATTAATAACGGGATCGATAGAAGGCAGTTCGGGTTTAGGAAAGGTTATTACGCTGAAGCTCAACCTTTTAGGATTCCAGCAAGATATAACAGATATCTTCGATTCAGGAAGTCAAATGGACTGTATCGCGATTTACCTGTGTATGGCACTTGATAGGATGGATCATGGGAGACTACTCGCAAAAATGAGTGCTACTGGACTATCATAGGTTATGATTTTCATTTCTGTGTTGACGTATAATATAATAGGGTTAGAGGGATGTTCCACCTTTCAACACAATGTAAAATATTTGAAATTTATTAAGCGAAGACCGGTTTCGACTCCGTTGGAGTCATTGTCAGTTCTTGTAGGATAATTAAATCAAAGGGAATTTGATAACAATCAACATGAGGATTGCCTACATACATATCAATAGGTTGACATAAAACATGACAAAATTATGTACACAATGACATGAAACACTTGGCACTTTAAGAAACTTCTTGGATCAAGGTTAACATGTTTTCAAGTTGGTTGAAACAAGACCGACAAGTCTGTTCCGAGTTCTACAAACACACGACACTATTTTTAACGCAGATCCAAGAAATTTCTTAAAGTGCCGAGTGTTTCATGCCATTGTGTACATAATTTTTCATTATGTTTTATGTCAACCTATTGATATGCATTTAGGCAATTGCCATTGTGTATATAATTTTGTCATAATTTATGTCAACCTACTGTATTGAGATGTATGTAGGCAATCCTCGCAATGATTCTCATCAGATTCCCTTTGATTTAATTATTCTATAAGATCTGATGATGACTCCAAGGGAGTCGAAATCGGTCTTCGCTTAATAAATTTCAAATATCATACATTGTGTTGAATGGTGGAACATCCCTCTAACTTTATTAAATTTGCTTTGGACTAGACAAAAGAGTGACTGAATGGGTTGCTATATTTCTAGAAAATAGATTACAGAGAATTAGAATAGGCGAAGCTTTATGTGACCCTGTGATAATTAAGAGAGGAATTCCTCAAGACAGTATTATTGGACCTTTATGTTTTCTTATATATATAAATGATATGAGTAAAGAAGTGGAATCAGAGATAAGGCTTTTTGCGTATGATGTTATTCTGTATAGAATAATAAATAAATTAAAAGATTGTGACCAACTGCACAATGACCTCGATAATGCTGTGAGATGGACGGTACGTAATGGTGTGATGATAAACTGGGTTGAAGGTCAGGTAGTGAGTTTCACAAACAGGAAAAGTCATCTCGGTTTTTATTACTGCGTTGATGGGGTGAAAGTTCCTTATGGAATCATTGTAAGTACCGAGGTGTTAATATAAGGAATGATCATCATTGGGGTAATCACATTAACAGGGCTGTAAACAAAGGGTACAGATCTCTGCACATGGTTATGAAGGTGTTTAGGAGTTGTAGTAAGGATGTAAAGAAGAGGGCATATAAGTCTCTGGTAATACCCCAACTAGAGTATGGTTCCAGTGTATGAGACTCTCGCGGGGATTAATTGAATCAAGAACTGGTAAAAAATCCAAAGAAAAGCAGCTCGACATGCTCTGGGTGATTTCCGACAAAAGAGTAGCGTTATAAAAATGTTGTAGAGTTTGGGATGGGCAGACTTGGGAGAAGGAGACGAGCTGCTCGACTAAGCGGTATGTTCCGCGGTGTCAATGGAGAGATGGCATGGAATGATAACTTATAAGTAGACGAATAAATTTGAGTGGTGTCTTTAAAAGCAGGCATCATAATATGAAGATAAAGTTGGATTTCAAGAGGACAAACTGGGGCAAATATTCGTTTATAGGAAGAGGAGTTAGGAATTGGAATAACTTACCAACGGAAATGTTCAATAAATTTCCAATTTCCGTGAAATCATTTCAGTAAACGCTAGGAAAATAACAGATAGGGAACCTGACACCTGGGCGACTGCCCTAAATGCAGATCAGTGTGGATTGATTGATTGATTGATTGATTGATTGATTGATTGATTGATTGATTGATTGATTGATTGATTGATTGATTGATTGATTGATTGATTGATTGATTGATTGATTGATTGATTGATTGATTGATTGATTGATTGATTGATTGATTGATTGATTGATTGATTGATTGATTGATTGATTGATTGATTGATTGATTGATTGATTGATTGATTGATTGATTGATTGATTGATTGATTGATTGATTGATTGATTGATTGATTGATTGATTGATCTATCTTTGTATTGGTAGTGATTATTGCTACACTTCGCATTCGAATAGTTCGAATAGACCATTGTTAGCATACGGTCGAGTAATGATTAACAATAATCCAATTCCTATATCCCGGTATTTGCATTTCAAGACTCTCGTGAATTTTTGAAGGGCGATATTGAGAAGTTATTTTGATGTACTCCCAAATGTTATGTTAAATGTGGTGTTACCAAGTTACATTTAGTGGATTGGTTGGTGACTTCTGGCTATGTAAATACTGACGACTGCTCTCAATACATAGGAATAACGGAAAGTATCCTAAATTCAACGTAATAATTCATTTTATTTATGTACGTGTGTGAGTAGCTTCAGAACAAACGGTGCTAGCAGTTTTCAGTATCTGGTATTTCAAAGATCGATAAACTTTAATAGTGCCAAACCATTATTAGTTTCGAAT
The DNA here is from genome assembly GCF_040414725.1 of Anabrus simplex. Classification (NCBI taxonomy): domain Eukaryota; kingdom Metazoa; phylum Arthropoda; class Insecta; order Orthoptera; family Tettigoniidae; genus Anabrus; species Anabrus simplex. Next base: position 701,853,118 of record NC_090266.1, on the reverse strand, counting down.
AAGAACACTTCTGTGAGAAGCGCCGCCTCACAATATACTATATATGCGTGCGTGTGTGTGTGTGGGTGTGTGTGCGCGTGTGTGTGTGTGTGTGTTTGTTTGTTTGTGTGTGTGTGTGTGTGTGTGTGTGTGTGTGTGTGTGTGTGTGTGTGTGTTTGTTTGTGTGTGTGTGTGTGTCCTTATTCGAAGTGAGTCTCGCGGGCAGACATAAATTCATATATCCAATGTGCTGTATACAGTAACTGATTTCACATTTCTTGTGTCACTCCAAAAGAAGACATCAAGTTCCCTGCAAATCATATTGCTAGTCAACTCGTAGAGAACGCTAAACCAAATAAAGCTGCAGGCAAACCAAAGGCAAAAGAAGTAAAATTGTGTTACCAGGAAAGCAGCATTCTTTCTCATCGCTTTACTCTGGAAGATCTTAACAGATTGCATGAAATAAATTTCATGATCAATGGCCCTGGTTGACCCAGTGCTTAAGTATATTTTTCAACCCTACTTAACCTTAATAGTGCGCTCAATATGCGCAGAAATCATTAGGCAGCAGGTCTCGATTATACGAACTCAAAAATGTGGTCCTGCTAGTAAACAGTGGCTCTTGGATTTATTCAAGAATTGCATCAATAAATGCAAAATACCAAAGCTGTGGAGAAAAGCCAGAGTAATTGCAATAATCAAGCCTAGTAAGAATGCAAGTGATCCCAAGAACTACAGACCAATCTCTTTGTTGCGCCATCTTCACAAAATCTTAGTGGATACCCTGTCTGAAATAGTAGAACTATTGCTCATTCCAGAACATGCAGGCTTTCGACCAGGAAGAAGCTGTACTTCCCAAATACTACATCTCACGCAGCACAGAGAAGATGGCTATGAAAACAGCATAGTCACTGGGATAGATTTAGTGACCCGACATTGGCCTATGACACAGTAAACCACGGTATACTGCTACGTAAACTCTATAGAATAATTAAGGACTACAAACTAACTCGAATGATTGAGTGCACTCTGCAAAACAGAACATTTCTTGTTGAATTTCAAGGCCATCACAGCAGGTTGAGGAATATGAGGAATTGTCTTCCACAAGGAAGTGTGATAGCCCCTCTACTTCTTAACATCTATACTAATGATCCACCCTACACACAAGAACCGAAGAGGTTCTTTCATGAAGGTGATCTTCCTCTAGCAGTTCAAGAGACAAGTTTTGAACATGCTGAAGAGAAGCTCTCACATGTTCTGTAAGATACAGGTGATTATTACCAGGAGAACTGGCTGAAACCGAATCCATCAAAAACACAAGTCTGCGACTTTCACCTCAAAAACAAACAGGCGTCAAGGAAACTGCAGGTGACCTGGAAAGGTACACAATTAGAACACTGCGTCACTCCCAAACATCTAGGAGTAACTCTTGATCGAGCATTTGCCTACAGAACATACTGCCTGAAAACCAAAAGGAAGGTATCAGCAAGGAACAATATCTTCGGAAACTATCGGGTACAACCTGGGGGACGCAGCCTCGCACCTTTAGAACTTTGCTATTCAACATCACATCCAGATATACATCGTGAGTCTGCAGTCAGACTAGAGGAATCTAAGGCATTGAACTTGAGGATCAATACTCTATATGGATATCGACCAGCAACTCGAAAGCCTATGTCAGGAAAAAGCTTCCTTCATTCAACGGAAAGCATAAATGAACCATCTTCAAAATTTCGAGTATACACTGACTGACAGAGCAAATGCAACACCAAGAAGGAGTGGTCAGAACTTTATGCCAATTGCAGGGTAGATTGACGTCACTGAGGTATGCTCATGATGTGAAATGCGCCGCTGTGCTGCGCACGTAGCGAACGATAAATGGGACACGGCGTTGGCGAATGGCCCACTTCGTACCGTGATTTCTCAGCCGACAGTCATTGTAGAACGTGTTGTCGTGTACCACAGGACACGTGTATAGCTAAGAATGCCAGGCCGCCGTCGACGGAGGCATTTCCAGCAGACAGACGACTTTACGAGGGGTATGGTGATCGGGCTGAGAAGGGCAGGTTGGTCGCCTCGTCAAATCGCAGCCGATACACATAGGGATGTGTCCACGGTGCAGCGCCTGTGGCGAAGATGGTTGGCGCAGGGACATGTGGCACGTGCGAGGGGTCCAGGCGCAGCCCGAGTGACGTCAGCACGCGAGGATCGGCGCATCCGCCGCCAAGCGGTGGCAGCCCCGCACGCCACGTCAACCGCCATTCTTCAGCATGTGCAAGACACCCTGGCTGTTCCAATATCGACCAGAACAATTTCCCGTCGATTGGTTGAAGGAGGCCTGCACTCCCGGCGTCCGCTCAGAAGACTACCATTGACTCCACAGCATAGACGTGCACGCCTGGCATGGTGCCGGGCTAGAGCGACTTGGATGAGGGAATGGCGGAACGTCGTGTTCTCCGATGAGTCACGCTTCTGTTCTGTCAGTGATAGTCACCGCAGACGAGTGTGGCGTCGGCGTGGAGAAAGGTCAAATCCGGCAGTAACTGTGGAGCGCCCTACCGCTAGACAACGCGGCATCATGGTTTGGGGCGCTATTGCGTATGATTCCACGTCCCTCTAGTGCGTATTGAAGGCACGTTAAATGCCCACCGCTACGTGCAGCATGTGCTGCGGCCGGTGGCACTCCCGTACCTTCAGGGGCTGCCCAATGCTCTGTTTCAGCAGGATAATGCCCGCCCACACACTGCTCGCATCTCCCAACAGGCTCTACGAGGTGTACAGATGCTTCCGTGGCCAGTGTACTCTCCGGATCTCTCACCAATCGAACACGTGTGGGATCTCATTGGACGCCGTTTGCAAACTCTGCCCCAGCCTCGTACGGACGACCAACTGTGGCAAATGGTTGACAGAGAATGGAGAACCATCCCTCAGGACACCATCCGCACTCTTATTGACTCTGTACCTCGACGTGTTTCTGCGTGCATCGCCGCTCGGCTCGCGGTGGTCCTACATCCTACTGAGTCGATGCCGTGCGCATTGTGTAACCTGCATATCGGTTTGAAATAAACATCAATTATTCGTCCGTGCCGTCTCTGTTTTTTCCCCAACTTTCATCCCTTTCGAACCACTCCTTCTTGGTGTTGCATTTGCTCTGTCAGTCAGTGTATTTATGGCGTTCCAGATACAGCTACCTGGCAGAATGGATAGTACCTTCTGAAGGCCTCTCTTCAGGTCACCAAGAAAATTGGTCAACATGGTAGGGACTGCACACGCAGATCAAAGACGAACATGGGAAAGTGGGGATTAGCCTGCGACTTCACACCATGCTAATGTAGTGAAGAGCAGACTATGAAACATCTCCTTTTCGGCAAGTTGTGTCCAACTACATGTTCTCTTCAGAACCTGACTGATGCTACCAAGGAAGCATACAAATTGTTAACACTACAATTAAATTTGATTTATGTAGGGTAGGCATATGTGATGTGATAGTGCCTTGTTACTAGGAATGATAATATGCTTGTAGTACCAATTTTTTTATTATTTTGTGTTACCTTTTAATATCTTTGACGTTATATGTTATGTTTCTGACACTATTAAATAAGATTCTTTACTGCTGAGTAATTCTTATGTATTCCTTCCGATATTCAGTAATTAACAGCAGTTTTAATTTCTGTTATCCGGCCCCGTGGTGTTGGAGTAGCGTGCCTGCCTCTTACCCGGAGGATCCGGTTTCGATTCCCGGCCAGGTCAGGGATTTTTACCTGGACCTGAGGGGTGGTTCGAGGTCCACTTAGCCTACGTGATTAGAATTGAGGAGCTATCTGACGGCGAGATAGCGGCCCTGGTCTTGAAAGCCAAGAATAACGGCCGAGAGATTCGTCGTGCTGACCACACGACACCTCGCAATCTGCAGGCCTTTCAGCTGAGCAGCGGTCGCGTGGTAAACCAAGGCCCTTCAAGGGCTGCAGTGTCGTGGGGTTTGGGTTTAGTTTCTGTTAGGACGTAGTAGGATAAAATAATAATAACATAATACACTTAAGTAGTATTATAACGCAGTTATTTTATTAGTAACTTTATTTTTATGTGATTCATGGGTAATATCCTAGACAATATTTTCTTTCCTTTGATTCTTATTCATAGAATACGTTATTGTATTTTTGCTGATTTTTCATTTTTTCCGTAAAGAAGATTAAAGAATGGCTAAGGAACGCAGGTGTAGGGACGGTGGATGTGAGCGTTCATTAAGGAGTATGAGGGGTAGTTGGGGTGTTTGAGGGAGATAATTAGTATTCTCACCGAGGACAGGAAGGAAGGTAGGTATCCCTCAAACAATGTATAGGATACGGTAGGTGTACGAGAGGGATGGGGAGGAAAAGGGGAAATTGTAGTTGTAGAAGCCAGGTGGGCTAATGTTTTACGGGTGAAGGTACTTGAGGGCAAAGGGTTCCATTCGGGATAGAATTCAAGACAGGGATCGGTGAGAAATCGGTTTTATTCACTGCAAGTATAACAGCAGAGGGAAGATGCGGAATAGAAAACTGTTGCCGGGGAGGGGAGAAGTGGGAGGAAAGGAAAAAGTAGAAAAGGGAATTGTAGAGTAGGAGATAGGGAAAGGGAGAGGTTCATGAGAGGGAGAAAAGGGAGGAGGAAGTAGGTTCCGCAGCCATCAAGAAAAGTAGGGGAGACCAGGTGGGAGAGAATCAAATGAGGTGAGTGCGGTTGAGGATCTGTTCATGGGGAACTCTATCGTTAGTTGTGTGGAGAAAGTGCGTAGCGGAAAGGGAACCAGGTTAGAGTGTTATCCAGGAAGTAGTTTAAGGCAGGCGTTGAGGAAATCACAAGTGAAGAAGGGGGTAAGGAGAAATTGGTAATTATACATGTTCGTACTGAACTTATCATACACCGTCACCAAAAGAACCAACATGGGAAAATCATCACTTAACAAACACCATGTGCCGAACGATAATGATCCGTTTCTTCTTCGTCATGTTCATGTATACATGTGAGAGATTGAAGCAAGATTGCAATCTCCTTGGACAGAAACTGACTCCAGATTCACGAGATCCTAGCGGAAAAATTACTTATAATTTAATAACACACTCAATTACTATAACATGAATTTACAAGCAACGTTTCAATGTTTTCTGGTAACAATCTTATTCCCCTCTCATGCATAACGTTTTTGTATTGAGAGGAAGATCTCTCAACATCACATGAAGTGATTGGACAAAACTTCAATGAAGTCACTTCATCTGGTTAAATTTCTACAGTTGGGGTAATTGGCAATAATGCTTAGCATATATCATGCATTTGTTTCATAAAAAGGACTATTAGAGATGATGTTTCTAGGAGTACAAAACTTTAAAGTAGGAACAAGGGAATTAGTAATTTACATGTAAATATGTCCTCAAGGATTTTCAGTTATAATTTGGCAGTATCGTGTCGAGTTAACCGGATGAAAAATAAAATAAAAAGGACATGAAACGATACCGCAGTAGCGTAGAGGAGAGATCCGTTTATGCAGGCATTTAAAATATAGAGACAATGTAATTTACGTCAATTTTATTATTTTCCAGATCAAATGTGAGAAAAATACCACATAGATCAACTTAGGAATACTGCGATGTACCTGATACGAGTACAGAAATCTTTATCAACGCAGCCTTTCTACCAATATACTTTGGGCAGTGACCAACAACTATTTTCTTCAGACCTATGCACTGCAATTTCAGATTTGTGAACATTTTATTTGTTTCTATTCGCCGCGTTTGGTCAGCCGGGTGAGCTGTCATGAAGACTGGACTGTTGCCTGCAATAGTCCTGCATCATGTGTGCCCACAAGGACGCCACCCTCGTTGAAAATTAAAAACCGCGTAATTTGAAATTGTCGTGACATGCGCGCATAACCTTATTTTTGTCACAATTTAGCAAGACTCTAGAGGGGATGCTAGAGGCTTGTTAACCTGGGAGTTTATGCCCCACCCCGCACCAAGCACAACGGTTACTAACCGGACCTCACGAATCCAGACCAACGGTCTTTTCGCTGGCCTGGTCTTGTAAAGATAGTCTTGGCAACCTTGTACAACACGCTGTGGCATCGTCCTAACTGGGCTACATTGGATCTGGAACCTATGTTTCACGAAGGCTTAGCGGAAGTGTAATAGAATTCACGGTTTTTTTAAAGGGAGCTTTAAAAATTGCATTTTAGTTGTAAATCTCCATTTTCATAGGAAATGAATCACAGTTATAAATACCGATTTCATTTTCATCCATTCTGTGACAAGAAACCACCTGCGTTCTAACTCCTCGATCAGTAATTTAATGATTATTTACATTTTAGCAATATAAATTCTTGAAAGTTCACGACTAATACAGCATTGCCACAAAATCTTGCCACAATACATAAATTAATAGCCCTATACATGCTATAATGAAATGTGACCATAGTTATCAATCACAAAAAAGATAGAAGGAACGAACGAACTTACCTCCTTACAGCAAGCTTGACAGACTACCCTTCCATCCGTAGTGAAATTGGAATCCCCTGTGGTCCACTGGTTTAGCCAGTAGGACTTCGACGATTTTTCTTTGGGCATTGCCGCAAACACACTTCTTCTTCTTCTTCTTCTTCTTCTTCTTATTATTATTATTATTATTATTATTATTATTATTATTATTATTATTATTCAACTTCACAATAAATCACAACCCATTTTGAACATAAAGCGTACGCGTACAACTGTTCGCATCGGAAGAGAGGTACAGGACATATGGGTTGTGCACCATAGTTCGACGTTGACTGGTTCTCGCATATTTCTTAGGAGGTTGGAGGGACTGAAGGCTTCGAGGTCAAATTGTTCCTTATTTCTCCTGATGGAAGTTTCCCTAGAACTATTTCTGGTGACTTCTGAGAATTCCTATTTTTGTTTGTGGGGTAAACAGATATTGAGAAAAGAGAAGATAATTCTGTCCGGAAGAAAAACGGCTCTTTTAAAATACAGTCAACAGGCATCAAATAGGCAATTATACTCCAAATAGGCACAAACCCCGGAAATAGGCATTCATAGGCACAATAAAACCAACGAATTGTAGCTAAAACGACCCTAAAACGGATTCATATCTCAAAAGCCTACGTTTCTGAACACAGGAATGAAATAGGCAAATAGGCAAAATTCCCGTCTCTAGGCCAGGAGAACTCGCACTGATATTTTTTCGCCAGAACTCGCGCGCGGTCTTTTCGACCGCACAGAATCCATGGGCCATTATTTAATGCACAAATTATTTTTTCGAACATAATACACCGAAATGTCATATCATAGCTTTATTACACAAATGTATGTCTAATCAGCTAAGAAAATAATCTACAAGACACAAAATAAAGATATATTCATTTCAATTGACTACTTTAAACATCTGTCCGTCAGAACTTACGGCTACCGATGTTTAAAAATTGAACTCCGGAAATGTAAAATGCAAACAATAATAAACATTAAAGAATGAACACCCACTCAAGTCCCAATGCACCAGTCATTAGTAATTTTCATCACCTATGGCTGCTTCAAAACAAATCTCGGAACTTAACACTGAGTGCAATACAGGAAAACCGTTCAGAACTTGCCAGATCTCACAAATGCTGAAGAATTTAGTCATCATCCCCCTCCTCCTGTATGATTTCAACACTTTTCTCCGCGCACTGGACACATGAAGGCCATGGCCATGTGTGCTCTTTACATACGAAACGTGAACATGAAACGCATCTAGTTTCGGTTTTCCGATTCTTCTTTCTGTCACAATAAGCACAGCGACCATTGTCTGTCTGATTTACAGTTTGGTGACGTTGGTCCTCTTTTTCAATACCCAAAATGCTACGCAAACGCATTTTTACATCAGGAGCAATGCAGTCATTCGATGCATGATGAATCATGTAACCATTTCGTAGCATCATTGAGAGCTCCTTCAAATATTTTCGGCGATTTATGCCACTTCCGTTAGGCCTGTCTGTAAAAATAATAAAAATGTTGATGGCAGCAATGTTCAAAAGCATGTAGAATAATGTTAGGGGCCAGCGATTGCTGATTCTAGAGACAGAGTATTCAGACTTCATCCTGTCTACGACATCAATGCCCCCTTTCGTGAGGTTATAAAAAGTAAGCATCTCGGCTTTGTTCGCTTCTCCTGAATCTGGGTCTATGTCATCTCCTTCATGCATCGTAGAAAGAAGAAGTACATTTTTGTTTTCTCTTGGTATATATGAGAGACGTGTTTGCTGTCCTATATACGCAAACAGGCTAGTATTCGCTTTACAAGGCTTGGTTTGAACAAAAACTGGAGGAATTTGTGGTTTATTTTTCTTCATTGTTCCCACGATTGTAGGATTGTGATCGTTGAGCGATTATTCGGCTAACGGTACTGAGGTGTACCAATTGTCCATGGTAATATTGCGTCCAGACCCGGAAATTGGTTGAACTGGCCGCTCGACTACACTTTGCCACTGTTGTCAACTTGATAAGGTCCTTCCGGTTGTTTTCCTACGTAAACTTCCATTATATACGTTTTAAATGTTCTGGCATCTAGCATGGAAAATACTTTGATGCCGTATTTTTCCGGCTTATTTGGATTATATTGCGTGAATGGGCAACGACCACGAAAACTCTGTAACATCTCATAAATTGTGAGATATTCACTAAGTGAATAATATTTCATGCATCTAGTCACAAAGTCCTAAAGATCTTCCTGATGTGAGTTAATTTATCAACTATCACCCTATCACCTCAATCATTTATATCATCAAACCTGAGTGCACGTAAGATAAACTGGAATCGTGTTCTGGACATTGTTAGGCGAAAGGCGTCAACACCCGTACCATCTGTAGCCCATAAGTCCTTCAAGTTCAAATGTCTTCATTTGACTACACCTGCCAAATAAAAAAGGCCAATCACAGCCTTGAGTTCTACAATATTTGTATTGGCAGCATCACGTGGCCGGCTATAGTTAGTCCGATTTTTGTCAATCCATACATTAGTATATGCTACAATTTCCTCCAGTACACCGTCAGGGAAATACACTGACTGACAGAGCAAATGCAACACCAAGAAGGAGTGGTCAGAACTTTATGCCAATTGCAGGGTAGACTGACGTCACTGAGGTATGCTCATGATGTGAAATGCGCCGCTGTGCTGCGCACGTAGCGAACGATAAATGGGACACGGCGTTGGCGAATGGCCCACTTCGTACCGTGATTTCTCAGCCGACAGTCATTGTAGAACGTGATGTCGTGTGCCACAGGACACGTGTATAGCTAAGAATGCCAGGCCGCCGTCAACGGAGGCATTTCCAGCAGACAGACGACTTTACGAGGGGTATGGTGATCGGGCTGAGAAGGGCAGGTTGGTCGCTTCGTCAAATCGCAGCCGATACCCATAGGGATGTGTCCACGGTGCAGCGCCTGTGGCGAAGATGGTTGGCCCAGGGACATGTGGCACGTGCGAGGGGTCCAGGCGCAGCCCGAGTGACGTCAGCACGCGAGGATCGGCGCATCCGCCGCCAAGCGGTGGCAGCCCCGCACGCCACGTCAACCGCCATTCTTCAGCATGTGCAAGACACCCTGGCTGTTCCAATATCGACCAGAACAATTTCCCGTCGATTGGTTGAAGGAGGCCTGCACTCCCGGCGTCCGCTCAGAAGACTACCATTGACTCCACAGCATAGACGTGCACGCCTGGCATGGTGCCGGGCTAGAGCGACTTGGATGAGGGAATGGCGGAACGTCGTGTTCTCCGATGAGTCACGCTTCTGTTCTGTCAGTGATAGTCACCGCAGACGAGTGTGGCGTCGGCGTGGAGAAAGGTCAAATCCGGCAGTAACTGTGGAGCGCCCTACCGCTAGACAACGCGGCATCATGGTTTGGAGCGCTATTGCGTATGATTCCACGTCACCTCTAGTGCGTATTCAAGGCACGTTAAATGCCCACCGCTACGTGCAGCATGTGCTGCGGCCGGTGGCACTCCCGTACCTACAGGGGCTGCCCAATGCTCTGTTTCAGCAGGATAATGCCCGCCCACACACTGCTCGCATCTCCCAACAGGCTCTACGAGGTGTACAGATGCTTCCGTGGCCAGCGTACTCTCCGGATCTCTCACCAATCGAACACATGTGGGATCTCATTGGACGCCGTTTGCAAACTCTGCCCCAGCCTCGTACGGACGACCAACTGTGGCAAATGGTTGACAGAGAATGGAGAACCATCCCTCAGGACACCATCCGCACTCTTATTGACTCTGTACCTCAACGTGTTTCTGCGTGCACCGCCGCTCGCGGTGGTCCTACATCCTACTGAGTCGATGCCGTGCGCATTGTGTAACCTGCATATCGGTTTGAAATAAACATCAATTATTCTTCCGTGCCGACTCTGTTTTTTCCCCAACTTTCATCCCTTTCGAACCACTACTCCTTGGTGTTTCATTTGCTCTGTCAGTCAGTGTACAACTGCCAGGCTTCTAATGAAGATTGGACATGTCTTGCCTCCCTTATTGCACCTGGTAAATGAGAAGGTTTCACTGTATCCCGTTTTCTTTTGCGGCCTGTTTTACACATTACACGAGCATCTCACTTCGTTTTATTATCCTTACCAAGCAGATGTTGTACTTGATCAGGCTCCACGCAAGGATTGTCTATATCATCTTCAGATTCGCCAGACTCCTCACTTTCCGTATCATGTTCACTTTCATTCACTGAATGATTCTCGTCATCAGATGCTGTAGTGTCATCAAACGGTTCACAATCACTATCGTCATCTTCAAACAAATACCGCCTTGCAGTACGCTGTTGTCGTTGAAGAGCTCGGTTCACTGATTCTTCTTTTTCTACGCTTCGCAGAAGTTGATCAATCCTCCCTATTTCCTTTGGATCCATGTTTTCTAACACGAAACATAACACTACACACAGAAAGAACTATTAACACTCGCAGTACGGAACACAAACAAAAGAACAACGCCAAAAGCAAGGCCTCGCGCGCGGTGGAAATGATTGCAACTTCTGTCGAAGTCAGAGTTTCTTCCTCCCGGTAACAATGGACAACAAATTTAGATTAACTGTTACTGCACTAGCGTTGTCAACTCTCCAGCGGAGGATAAGAGAAGCAAGAGCAAGGCGTGATGTAAGTTCATTGCAGATTACAAGTGAATAAATGAATGTGCGGTCGAAAACACCGCGCGGCGAGGCCTCGCGGTCTAGTGATCATCGGTGAAGGTAAATAATTAGCCTGTGTGCAGGTTGAGCACCCAGTGGTATTTGTGTAAAAGAAGTCAGGATGGTGAAATAGCAATTCAATGAATAGTTTGACCGGAGGGTGAGGGTTTTGACGCCGGCATATCTCAGCACGTGAACAAAGACCATTCTTTGCCTGTCTGAAGTGTGCGTGTTGGTGCAAACCTCCAATAATTAGAAGGTTGTAAATGTATAAGCTAAGCGAAAACAATATTAATAGTTTATAAGTGGGAGAAATGATATTAGAATATAGGTAATAATTAAGAATGACATGTGTTAAATGATACGATCAAGAAGATTGTGTAAATGGTAATCAAGTGCATCGAAATGATTGGGTAAGGACCTACTTGAGTGCCCGGTGGGCCGCGATGTCCTAATGGCATTAGATCGTCCAGCTGAAATAAGGTATGTCATTATTTTCATTATGGAAGTGTATTGAGCGTTGTCATGTTATGAAATGTTATTACAGACCAGATACAGGCCGAGATGTTGTTTTCTTGTCATGTAAATATTAAGTGATTTGTTGTGACACAGAATGTTGCGTGTGGTTGTTAACGGGGATATCGTAATGAAGGGCCAGGGGAAAGAACTAGGTAAGTCACTTTTTCATCGAAATTGAGATATTGTTACAGTCCGCTTCAGAGTGATCATGCTCATCTATTGAGAGGTCGGAAATGGAAAAAAGCAGATGAGTCAGGAGAAATTAGCACTCAAAGTTTCGCTGTTAAGGGAAAGAACTAGGAAAGTCAAGCACAAAAACTGTTTTTCCTCAAGTTGTACAAATACTGACTCTCCTGCTTTTTTCCCCTGACCCTTCGTATGTAAATTTCTAGGTCTAAAAATTAAAAAAAAAACAATATGAATATCCTAAAACAAATCCATGCGGGTATCGGGTAAAGATCAGTCAGATCCAAGTTTTGCCACTAACGAAGTCGTGTGTCGAAACTTTTACCTTGAAGCTAATAATAAAGGTAAATGAATGTTGTTCAATTGTGTGCGGGTATTGGGTAAAGTTCTGGTGAGCCTCCGTGGCTCAGGCGGCAGCGCGCCGGCCTCTCAGTGCTAGGTTCCGTGGTTCAAATCCCGGTAACTGCGTGTGAGATTTGTGCTGGACAAAGCGGAGGTGGGACAGGTTCTTCTCCGGGTACTCCGGTTTTCCCTGTCATCTTTCATTCCAGCAACACTCTCCAATATCATTTCATTTCACCTGTTATTCATTAATCATTGCCCCAGAGGAGTGCGACAGGCTTCGGCAGCCGGCACAATTCCTATCCTCGCCGCTAGATGGGGCTTCGTTCATTCCATCCCTGACCCTGTCAAAGGACTAGAAACAGGCTGTGGATTTTCATTGGGTAAAGTTCTGGTATGCCCAAGTTTGAGTCAAGATCAGCGCTGTGTTATATTTTTTCTGTGTCAGTTAAATTCTGAGATTTCATTAAGATATATTCCGGTGATTTCTTCCTTCAGGTATGATAGACGGAAGGCAATGGCATAAAGAATCTGATACGCGCCAACCTGCAAGAAACAAAATTGGGCCCCCTCAGAGAAATTGTATAAAACTTACCAATAACACATATAAACTTACTACATCAGATACTTTAGTGCAATCTATTTTGGTAATATTTCACAGTTTTTTTAATAACAACTCGGTGCAGATATTTGTGAGAGAGCGTGCCGCTCGTGTTACGAGAGACAGCTCTCGTAGACTTAACAAAATGACAATAATTTGCAGACAGATGCAACCATCCGACAATTACTCTACATACGCACTGTATAAGCAATTATTTATTTTCGTCAATCTACAAACACATCACGACGTCATTTTTCCTGCGCAGAGTGGCGTTTGGGTAAAGTTATTTATTCATGTATTTACTTATTGTGGGGAAGTCTGCGGGCCCTTTAAGCCCGGGCCCGCCTTCATTGCAGGCCCTGGTGCTATGCCACTGACGGAAGGTTGAAAAAAGTCATGATATTCACGCGTGATTTGAAATGAATACAGGTCATGTAATGCCGTTTAGGAACTCACACACCACACATAACACTATCCTCCACCACAAATGAAATGTCGTATGGCATTTAGTGCCGGGATATCCCAGGACGGGTTCGGCTCGCCAGGTGCAGGTCTTTCTATTTGACTCCCGTAGGCGACCTGCGCGTCGTCATGAGGATGAAATGATGATGAAGACAACACATACACCCAGCCCCCGGGCCTTTGGAATTAACCAATTAAGGTTAAAATCCCCGACCCGGCCGGGAATCGAACCCGGGACCCTCTGAACCGAAGGCCAGTACGCTGACCGTGCAGCCAACGAGTCGGACACAATAACACGCAGTTACTTACACATGGCAGATGCCGCCCACCCTCGTCGGAGGATCTGCCTAACAAGGGCTGCATTCGGCTAGAAATAGCCACACGAAATTAAATTATGCCGTTTAGGAAATGGTCTGAGATCCAATAGATACAATGGAACCTCGATATCTCGAATCACATCGGGAGCTAAATCATAGTTCGAATTATCGAAATTTCGTGATATAAAGAATACCGTTTTCGAGCATGTTTTTTTTTTTTTTTTTTGCTAGTTGTTTTACGTCGCACCGACACAGATAGGTCTTACGACGACGATGGGATAGGAAAGGGCTAGGAATGGGAAGGAAGCGGCCGTGGCCTTAATTAAGGTACAGCCCCAGCATTTGCCTGGTGTGAAAATGGGAAACCACGGAAAACTATTTTCAGGGCTGCCGACAGTGGGGTTCGAACCTACTATCTCCCGAATACTGGATACTGGCCGCACTTAAGCGACTGCAGCTATCGAGCTCGGTTTGAGCATGTAAAGCACATAATTGAATCATATGTATGTACGGGCTTATACCGAATACATTATTTTTAACAGTATTAAAAAAAATATACAAACAAACTCTATCACTTTAATTATAACCCTACCGGGCGAGTTGGCCGTGCGGTTAGGAGCGCGCAGCTGTGAGCTCGCATCCGAGAGATAGTGGGTTCGAACCCCACTGTCGGCAGTCCCGAAGATGGTTTTCCGTGGTTTCCCATTTTCACACCAGGCAAATGCTGGGGCTATACCTTAATTAAGGCCACGGCCGCTTCCTTCCTATTCCTATGCCTTTCCTGTCCCATCGTCGCCATTAGACCTATCTATGTCGGTTAGACGTAAAACAAATAAAAAAAATACAACCCTTATTATGGTAACATTTCTAGAAGGCAGGATACAGTACATACAACAGTGAAACAAGAAACATACCTCCGTTAACACCTTTGGAAAGAATCCGTTAGTCTCTTCTGTTTGTTACGGTTAACCTTTCCTCCCTTCACGTTGAAACTTATCGTCAGTACCACGCAGCCGAGATTCGTAAACGAAGCTTGTCATCCGCGACTTGGGGGGTTGCTTTCGTACGTGAGCGATAATTAATTCACACCCGAGGAACTGCGAGGCTCCGCCGATTTTCCGGTCACTAGAAGTTTTAGTTTTTCGGTTCCCGTCATGTTATCTCCCAGCATCACTGTAAACATTTCTTTACTTGTTAACTGTTCCTCACAAACCACAAATGCCGTATTGCAGAGTTAATGTTATACAAAATTCGAGTTACAGAGTACTTTTTGCTTCAAGGGAGGAACGTGTTTTCTTCGAAAAATCGAGAAATTCGTGTAACCGAATTTCGAATAATAGAGAAATAAATAAATACACATGAAGAAAAGGACAAACGGCCGGGAAATTTAAGTTACTTCGAGATACTGAAAAGTCGACTAATGGAGGTTCGAGATATCGAGGTTGGACTATACCTTATAGCCAATGGAATTGAATGTGACCGGGAAGATGTGAAATGCCCCGTAGAGTTGAACGTGCGTGAAATTAGGTGATTACTATTCAGGATGTGCGGAACGCTCCTGAGAAAGTCAGTTGTCCCGAAGCTATGAAAAGCCTCTGGGATAATATTCAATGAGTTGCCAGGAGCACTATTTTGAGGCTCATGGTGTGGATTCCAACTGAAACCGATGGTTGGTGTGCGATATTAACATGCCATTTAAAGTAAATCATTCAAGGCGTATAACATGATGTGATCTCAGAGAAGTGGATGTCATGAAACCTATAATGAGAACGATATCTCTTCAAGTGAATGTATAAATATACTTGTTACAGTGTTATGGTCCACGTGTGATTACAAATACAAGTTGGTGAGAACTGAAACAGCTGGGTGATACATGTCTCCGAGAGAAGAGATACGCGGTGAGCTATCCCCTATTGAAGGGGTGATATATTTAGATCGCTTCAGGCAAGTTAGCGATTTACACTCTGGGTTTTTAAGAGTAATAATAATAATAATTCGTAAACTTCGTTGATAAATGAACATAGAAGTTGGTTGTATCCTCAGGCTTAACTGTTTTCAAGATGTAGAGGGACACTCTTGATTGTTAATAACTTCTGTATGGGAATGGATATTTCGGAATGTAGTTTGTTTCATTTTAACGGCTCGCCCTGGCGATCACTTGTATACGCCATGGATGATTGTGGGTTGTCATGTAATATTCAGAGGGAAGGATTATTTGTGATTTAGGTTTGTTGATATTTAATAAGAACCGTGATTAGACTAGGATAGTTGCTGTATACGTAGGTGGTTTGAAAAGTTCTCGGAATGTACTAGAATTAAGTATCTTACCTCAGTGGAACTGCTTTTATTTTTCAACATAGTCTCCCTGTAGACTAATGCATTTGGTCCAGCTATGTTCCAATGCTTTGATCCCATCTCGAAAATGAGATTCCTCCTGGCCTGCAAAATACCTCTCCAATTCGGCTGTCAGTTCTTCCCTTGTAGAAAATCTCCATCCACCGAGGAAAATTTTCAGCTTGGGAATAGATGAAAGTCTGATGGTGCCAAATCAGGTGAATTAGGTGGATGTGGCAACAATTTGTACCCCAGTTCATGAAGTTTTGCCATGGCAATAACACTTGTGTGCGGCGGAGCGTTGTCCTGATGAAAGATGACCTTTTTTCTTGCCAAACCAGGCCTTGTTTCGCGTATCTTTTCCTGTAGTTGGTCTAGGAGGTTTGCATAGTATTGCCCCGTAATTGTTTGGCCAGTAGGAAGATAATCTATCAGCAGAATGCCTTTTGCATCCCAGAAAACTGAGGCCATGACATTTCCGGCCGAACGCCCTGCCTTTGCTTTCTTTGGTGGTGGTGAATCAGCATGTTTCCACTGCTTTGACTGCTGTTTTGTCTCTGGGGTATAGTAGTGGACCCAAGTTTCATCTGTAGTCAAACACCGGCGCAAAAAATCTTGTTGGTTGCTCTGAAAACGGGCCAGACATTGTTCGGACATTTCCAATCTGGTGCGTTTATTGTCCAGTGTCAAGAGCCGCAGCACCCATCTTGCGGATAATTTTTTCATACCCAATTCTTCGGTTAAAATATAATATACCCGTTCAGAAGACATCCCTACAGCTTCAGCAATCTCCTGCACTTTCAGTCGACGATCTTCCATGACCATTGTATGCACTTTTGCGGTAATTTCTGGGGTCGTAACATTTTTGGCCGTCCACTACGCAGATCATCATCCAAGCTCTCCCATCAAATTTAAACTCGCTGGTCCACTTGGCAACAGTTGAAAATGAAGGAGCAGAGTCCCCCAGTGTGTTCTGAAAGTTGGCATGAATTTCCTTTGCTTTCATACCTTTCTTTATAAAGTACACTGCTCGAATCTCAGTTTTTTCCATTGTCACAAATCACTACGCGGGAACAACAACAAAGAGTCGTCACTACCACACTCCTGCAGCTAGAGCACTGACGCGCCACGTGTTCACTCACAAAGGATGTGTGATTATTGCGCGGGAACCTCGTTGCTCTAGCACTGACATCTAGCGGTGATTCCGAGAACTTTTTAAACCGTCCTCGTATAAAGATATTGGAGTTTATGTTTGGATTTCCGTTTAACTGTTAGAATGTATTGATTGGTTTGTTTCACTGTGATAATCGGTGAAGTTCTTCATTGTGATGGTCAAATTTTGAGCGATTGTTCACGGTATGTTTTATTAAGCGTTATAGTGAGTGCAGGTTCGACTTACATATATTACCAAACGGGAGAGTTAGTTTTAAATAATATTGAATTATTTTAGGGTTAAGGACATGACAACACAGAAGTAATTTATAATTTTGTTATTTCCAGGCCTTGTCAACAGCTGAAAGCTAACATCACTTAAGGTGGAGAGATCATGAGTTCGGTCTTTGGTGTCTGATTTATACTTTTAAGGATGGTGATCATGTCCGCCTCTGTGGTGTAGTGGTTAGCGTGATTAGCTGCCACCCCCGGAGGTCCGGGTTCGATTCCCGGCTCTGCCACGAAATTTGAAAAGTGGTACGAGGGCTGGAACGGAGTCCACTCAGCCTCGGGAGGTCAAGTGAGTAGAGGTGGGTTCGATTCCCACCTCAGCCATCCTGGAAGTGGTTTTCCGTGGTTTCCCACTTCTCCTCCAGGCGAATGCCGGAATGGTACCTAACTTAAGGCCACGGCCGCTTCCTTCCCTCTTCCTTGCCTATCCCTTCCAATCTTCCCATCCCTCCACAAGGCCCCTGTTCAGCATAGCAGATGAGGCCGCCTGGGCGAGGTACTGGTCATACTCCCCAGTTGTATCCCCCGACCAAGAGTCTGAAGCTCCAGGACACTGCCCTTGAGGCGGTAGAGGTGGGATCCCTCGCTAAGTCCGAGGGAAAAACCGAACCTGGAGGGTAAACAGATGATGATGATGATGATCATTACGAAAGCTAACTAGGCTATTCATTTATTCTTTTAATGATGGGGATTACAGAAGTTAACTATTCATTTATATTTGTAATGGTGGTGATTACAAAATTAAACTAGCACTGTTCATTAATATTTATTTAATGGTAGTGATTACAAATGTTTACTATTAATTTATATCTTTAATGATGGTGTTCATTGCAGAAGGTAACTATTCATTTATATTTTCAAAGGTCGTTTCGATTATTAAAGCTATGGTAACATTTTACCGTATATTTCCAAACGATGGTAGAACACAGATATTAATTAGTACTTTTCCTTTTTGGCCATGATGATGGTGGCGAGTACCATATCGAGTGATAATTTTATTTATCTTTTTACAAGTGATGGTAATAATTATAATATTTTCCTTTCTTCCCACCGATGATGGTAGTGATCATTAAAATCAGTAATGTTAGTTTTTAAATAATCATGATACACTGAAACCTGTACAACAACGGAATCGCATGGTGCCAAAACTTTTTCTCTTATGCGCAGCTTTCCGTTGCGGACAGGTAAACGTCATACAGAACAGGATAAAATATCGTCGTTGCCGGGACAAAACCTCCTATGTGATAATCTTTTTGGAGATATACTGACCCACAGCACATACATTATGAAGAGCGAGAATGCCTTGACAACCTTCACACAATATTGCACCTTAGATGATAGAACCTAACCGGCCAAAGTTCTAAGCTAAAACGTTTCACATAGGAGCTTTTGTCCCGGCAGCGACGATATATTGCACTCACCTATTGTGCACTGGAGTCCCCTGGTGTAGTTAAATATGTCATCTTGTTCCTTTACTGAATTGTGGGCATCTTCTGAGGTGCAACAGACTGTTATACATAGGCCTACTGTAGGCCTAATACTTTATTCATGGAATGGCGTATGGCTTTTAGTGCCGGCAGTGTCCGAAGATATGTTCGGCTCGCCAGGTGCAGGTCTTTTGATTTGACACCAATAGGCGACCTGCGCGTCGTGATGAGGATGAAATGATGATGAGGACGACACATACACCCAGCCCCAGTGCCAGCGAAATTAACCAATGATGGTTAAAAATTCAGATCCTGCTGGGAATCGAACCCGGGGCCCCTATGACCAAAGGCCAGCACGCTAATCATTTAGCCATGGAGCCGGACACTTTATTCATACTCACACAAGCTAGAGAAGTTACAGTACAATGTACATACAATAATAGGGCCTACACTTTAATTATGTTCACTGTTTTCTTTGTGTGTGTGTTCTGAAGCAACTTAAATTACTTAAAAATATTACTGGAATTATTTTCGAAATAATCAAGAATTGATTTCTGGACATGAGTTGTAGCACTGCACTCGCGATTTTCTGCCAACATTCTTGTTTTTTCCTCAATGCGTCAAAGAAATCGAAATCGTGAAAACCGTTCCAAGTCCGTCAAATGCTGCACACCTTCACAGTACGTTTTCACAAATCTTCACAACTTTTTTCTGTTTCCATGTCTTCGTTATCATCGTCTTGATTCTCCTCACTTATTCCAACCGCCTGGTGATTTTCGATGAACTGATTCAAGTCATATAAGTCAGCCTCTGTCGCAACATTTGCGTCAATATTGGCGAAGTCTTCTGCATTGAAGTTTGAGAAATTCGCACGATTGAGGACAAGTTGTAAGTCACTTGGATGACTACGAGCGTTTTCATGGATTTCACTATCAGTCAAAGTCAACCCCGCCTTTCCACAACAGGACTTCACAGTTCCATTGTATAGTTGTTTAACAGCTTCCGTGATCCAAATTATGGTGTCCATCACAGAAATGAATTTGGCAAGTTCTGAAGCAGCATCCATGTTTGGTAATACGGATTGCATTAGCTAAGTTCTGTATTTAACTTTCATGCATCTAATTACGCCTTGATCCAAAGATTGTGTCACACTTGTTGTGTTCGGCTGAAACAACGCTAGTTTTATGTTGGACAGCTCGAGGTGTGGGTGACATGTTGCATTATCCAAAAATAAAAGAATATGTATATGCTGCCCTTTCGTTCTGTTATGTTCGTGCAGCCATTTCTCCATATTACAGCAGTCATTCACGCTCTTTTGTTTTATTTCCAAGTCACTGGAAGACTGTTTATGTCAACGTTCTTGAAGCATCTCGGTCGAGTAGTGTTTCCAGTCTATCGGGCGAGATGGCCGTGCGGTTATGGGCGCGCGGCTGTGAGATTGCATCCTGGAGATAGTGGGTTCGAATCCCACTGTCCGTAGTCCTGAAGATGGTTTTCCGTGGTTTCCCATTTTACACCAGGCAAATGCTGGGGCTGTACCTAAATTAAGGCCACGGCCGCTTCCTTCCCATTCCTAGGCCTTTCCTATCCCGTCGTCGCCATAAGACCTATCTGTGTTGGTGCGACGTAAAACCACCAGCAAAAAAAAAAAAAAAAATGTTTCCAGTCTCGAGCGATTTTTCCGTCTCTCGCGTCATGAAAGCGCACAGCAACACAGTGAGACGCTTCTTGGAATGTTTTCCACCTGAACATTTCTCACCTTTGAGACAAAGTGTCTTGTCCAGTAAGTCCTGGAAAAATTGAGCAGTTTCGTCACAGTTCGCGAAGACTTGTGGCTCGCAACTCTCCATTAACGAACGCGCTTTCTCATTCCACTCTGTAACACACTCCTGGTTTACATCTCCAGATCCTCCACAAATACTCTTGAAAACAACGCAATGCCCTTTTCTGAAACTTTCTAACCAGCCGTTAGATGCTTTAAAATCCAACTTTTTCGCTACTTCTCTAGCTTTCCGATACAACAGGGTACCAGTACGCTGATTCGTTTTGCTCTAGCACTGACGAAGACAAACCACTTCCATACAAGTTCATTTACCTCTTTATACTTCGTGTCTTTCAATTTCTTTTTCACAGAACCATTTCCGTTCAACTCCTCAAGCCTTATCTCCACTTTAGATTTTATAATTTCGTGCACCTGAGTTTTTCCAATTTAAAATTTATCGATGATCTGTTTTACATTCATTTTATTTTTATTTTTACTCGCGTCTATGCTGTTGATAATGCTACTCTCACTCGATTCTTTACTTTCCATTTTGTTTTACCACTTATTGTAGCTATTTTCATTTTCGTTTTCAGGTCGAGGAACACACTTTCCCTGGAAGTCATAGCTCACTTCTGTACCGTACGATTGCTCTAGGTTAACGCGGAAATACCTTTCACTCAACCACATGCGCTAAAATACCCAGGAATGTGTTTATGTGACGGCAGTGGTCGTTCTAATTTCAGCCACTCATCTTTCACCAGGTGATAAGAGGTGGCGAAAGGCGCCACGAAGGCAATAGGCAGATAGCAGTCTACACTGTAAAAATACGCGCGCCAACTACAAGACGAATATAGCAAACACTGTCAGCATCGTACTGTTACAAGATATTAAAATCATTCCGCACTGACGCTTTTCACTTTACTTAGAATGACTCCATCTAAAGATGGATATATAGCTACGGTATGTACTGAATAGGAGGACGCAATAAATCCTTTCCTTTGTAAAGTTCGTACTGTACAGTATCTAGTTAAATCTTTACAATAATGAAATTCTGCTCTTCTAAATGACTTTAATTTACATTTCCTCAAAGCAAACAATGTTCTGAGTCATTCCGAGACTCTAAGATCTCAAATTCTAAACATAGTCGTTGTTGGACTATGTTGATTGCAATATTGATAGGTATCTTACGTAATGGTACGTGCAATATTTTCCGTCGTCTACAGTAGAAATATGTTTCCGTTTCCGCGTTCGACAGGGGCTGCCTGTCCGAGGCGGTATAGGCGTGCTCGGTTCGCCCGGAAGGACGTGGGTTCGAATCCGCGTCAGGAAGTCGTAAAGTTTAAGAAACGAGACTTCCACTTCCGGAGGTGCATATGGCCCTGAGGTTAATTCAGCCTACACCAAAAATGAGTACCAGGTTAATTCATGGGGGCAAAGGCGGCCGGAAGTAGAGCTAACCACTCTCCCCCATCACGTGCCGAGGTTAACAATGGTGGAAGCCTTTACCTTCCACTCATCCAAGGGCCTTCATGGCCTGTACGGAGGTAACCTTGCTATTTTTCCGCGTTCGACAGGTTCCGCTAAGCACAGGTCTTTTTAAGTGTATTTTTTTTACGTTAATGTCATGAGAACACGAAATATTCACGGTATTTGTTTGAAGCCAGATTCACGTTAACTGCTATTGGTAGTGTAGCGATCATCCGATACTTTATTATGATTCCATCCATAAACGTTACTTTCATTCATTCGTTTCTTTTACTGTCACCGTTCATAAATAGTTGGGCTAGATTTATGTACTTGTTATTCAGGGAAATGTTACATAATTCAAATATAAGTGCTTATTGGGTAATTCATTCAAGATTTTTTATCTTAAACATAAGCCAAAAATTAGTTTGTTGATTAACTTAACTGTCAAGGAAAGTTTGTATTAATGAATAATGTGGGTCAGTGTAACACTGTGCTGCGTGTGGAAAGAGAGAGACAGTGCTATTGCTCCAAATCGAGGAGTGGAGGTCCATACTCTGGTCAACCAAGCGAAGTCGTCTTTTGCACCATGCACAGTGCATGCACCAGGCGCATGCATCCTGAGAGGCCCTGGTCTATACTGTTTTTTTTTATTTTTTTTATTGGGGGCATGACAAAGCTAGCCCCTAGCTTGACATTTTAAAATGCATTGAAACTTTCACTCCCTCAAAGGTTCACTAAGCTTCAAAACAGTTACCAATACTCACTGTGAGGACTGAGAGCGAATTAGCCCCTTGTCAGGATAAACGTACGGAACATGTAATACAATCACGCTTTCATTTTCTCATATCATGAATTACTTCAGGACAGTGGTACTCAGATAAAAATTTGGTCTCATTAAATTAATTATCTAAAATATTAATAATATAATACATCTAAAACCTTATATCCAAAAATCTGGTGGGGCTAAGCCCCTTTAACACTTAATGATGCACCGCCCCTGATACTGATGCTGTATTCTCTCCATCCTTGTTTTATGAAAACATGAAGAAAGGAAGATTTTTGCATTCCATGAAAGTTGTTTCTAATATCTACAAAATAGACAGGACGCAGAGTTGTGGTATAACGTGTCGCAAATTAAGGACTGTAAACCAGATATGAATTTCCTGGAACTTTTAAAGGAAAGTAAGGATTTTTACCCAAGCATAGGTCTTGTTTTAGACATTTGTATTTCCCTGCCCGCGGCGACGTGCACAGCGGAGTGGAGTTTCAGCACTCTTCGTAGGGTGAAATCTTGGCTTAGATCAACAATGACAAACGATTGACTTAGTGGGCTTTGCATGCTGTCTTTCGCCGTCAATGAGTGGCAGAGGACTAACATAAGTTTATTAACAACGTTCTCACACTATTTTCTAGAGAAGCTCCTAGAAGAGTGCAACAAAAGAATATATATATTGGAACCTTTCCCACCGTCCCCCATGACTCATGGGACCATGTGACAACAAACTAACCCTTTCGGGTCACGAACACATGGGACCATGCTCCACGGAAGTCGATAGTCAAGGGATCTTTTTGGTCTGTGCCGATTTCTCCTCATTGGGATTGTATACTTAATCCACTCACATGAAGAGTTATCGACCATTCGACTCAGCTAGATCAGAGCTACTCTCCCGTTCCTGAGGTCTGAACACGGACTCCTCAGGGCCGAAGAACGTTCGCGGCAAATAGAAGGCTATCAAACATAAACTACCTTAACGGCCTACAATGAACGGAAGAGGATATTGGATGCTTGTTTTTCGGCAAAGAATAAGCACAAATAAGTTTACCAAATTTACTAAGGCGCTCGTTGAAATATACACATACACTATGACATCCTTGGAAAATTAATATAAATTGACAAATTGAATACAAATATTTAGCAACGGTAAAATCCGTGCTACCATCCATCAGTTAAACTTCATCCACATTCCATAAGAATATTTATGTGGATGACCACAGTTCCTAAGGATATTTCAAATGCAAGAATACTTCCATCCAAACTAACAAGCTGATGGATACCTGATTTGACATACACAGAAAAATATACATCCCCGAGGGATGTCCAATCTCGTTGACATACTACGTTCATACCATCGGTTTTGTCTGTCTATCTCCCGTTGGATATCAAAAACTGTTGAGTGATACACAAATAAAATATAACACAGATTACCCATTTACAGTTACAATTCGAACCATTTTCCTCCAAATATCAGTATTCCCTGGGACCGAATCCCCTGTCATGAAGTTAAACATTTACTTACACTAATTCAACTACCCCGGAGTGGTCATTTTATCTTATATCTACCGCCACCAAATATCTATACGTGAATAAAACAAATATACTGGAGAAATAATCATATGTTTACGTAAACCATGGAAAAGGAAATAATATTGCGCGTCTCCACCAATTGGAAGACAAATAAAATAAAAATCACACGAACACAGGCTCGACAACGAACCCGTCACTTCCAACAACTACCAGTGAAAAATTCACGAAGTCTAAATTCGCGCAGAACAGTACATAACTCAAAACAAGATCACACTCTGAAAAAGAAACACATATTGTACACCAACACAAAGTATAAATGGCTGTATTTCATCTCGCAGCACCCGCTACTTGAGCGAGCTATCGGTCCCTTCTGTGCTCTATTGAGGTTCGAACCTGAGACTCTGGTCGTCTCCATCAGGGACACTGAAATAAAAACCCTAATTAACCTAATCATGTCAAGAACAGTCATAAATTCCTACATTGCCTTTAGATTATGGCTGGTGGATCGTGTGTGGTAATTACGTAAATATTCTGTCTTTATTCTCACAGAAGACTGCACCGTCTTAAAAGAACACTTCTCGGCCGAACGACTTCCCTCAGCTGCCCTCTCACAAGGACCTTCCCATTCTGGGGCCATAAATCTTCCCTTCGCACAGCGGCGAGAGACCATTTAACGCACTCAATATCGGCAGCCACCGAGTCATCAAAATCATATAATCGAGCTAATGCAGGGTACACCTGCTCGAACCAGCTCATACTATCATTATGTCCTTGAATCATTTCTCAAATTAAGCCGCTATCTTATACCAAAAATCCCGTCAACTCTCCAGGAGTCTGGGGTTCAACCATACATTTCTTCCGTCGTACGTTTTTTACCACAGTTACGTCAGCCTTTAACCCAAAGAACAATGTCCCCTAATCTCTCCCCCTTGAGGCGAGATTGTGTACCTGTCATATACTACCCTACTACTCGAGATATATCGGTATATAAAAATCACCGATCACATTACTTTAAGAAAATACATATAATAATAATAATAATAATAATAATAATAATAATAATAATAATAATAATCCACTAACCTGTTGCTTGAAATGTATCGGTATAAAACACTGATCAAGTTACATTAAGAAAATAATAATAATGATAATAATAATAATAATAATAATAATAATAATAATAATAATAATAATAATAATAATAATAATATTCAAACATGATCAAACTCAACTAGAAATCTCTACTTTATTAGCCTAGCTAATGTGTAGGGTGGGCCAGGTTTGAACCTCCGCACGTATTTTCTCGAACGTCTTCAGTTACAGCCAAACTTATACACTAGCATGCAAAAACTAACTACTGTCTCTACTTTTATGAATTGAGTGCTGTCACTATCCCACATTAACTTCTGTATAGGCACATGTTAATGATACTGACACCTACTAATCCCTGCTCGTATTATGCAGTCACGCAGATGAAATTATGGCATTAACCTGGCCAAATTTCTATTCATTTTCCCCCTTAAATCCTTCTCAGCACTCATAACAAAAAAAAAATAGTATAGCATGCGCATGCATCCTCTAAAAGGGGTCCCAAACTCTATACATCCTTCCTGGTTCACTTCCTTCCCATATCTACTTACAAAAAACAAATTAAACAAGGGTCATCCGACCACTCCAGGTAATTAACCTATCAATTACCTCATTATTAACCCTATCTTTACAGTAACTCTATTTACAAGGGGAAATACTAACATTGGAAGAAATTAGCTCAACACTCAACAGTTTATGATGTTTTTCTGGCCCCCGCCCGAAGTTTTCAGGGGCCTGCCATCGGTGCTCACTCCATGTCGCTGGCTCGTGCAGTCCTTGGTTCTAGGCGTGTGATGACCTTGCTGGAGTAATCCATCTTCCTGGTGAACAAATCACTGCAATTATATTTACACAATCTTGCACACTTGTTGATCACTCGACACCATCCAACTTCCCCTCTATCGTTCTAGAGCGATGCTAGTTACGTGATGCTAATTGTTATGGATATCTCAGCTAGTCTATTTCGTTAAATCAGGCAAACTGTGATTCGTGGTTTCCTCCTTCCCAAGTCTATCGCCTCCTACGTCCGTGACTTATATCAACCGTCCTTTTCTTACTTTCTTGTCTCGATGAAATCAGATCCTGAACTTATCATTCCCCTTTACTTGGTGTTATAATCTGTTCCGGAAATCCTGCTCTCAATGTTACATGGATTTAAACTGATAGTATTTCTTCACACGATCTGATTTTCTTTGAAACAAAGTTTACCAAATCCCAAAGTTAGACTCCTCGAAAGCTGAGCTCTCTTACTGCTACAGACATTAGCCTTTTACAGTCACTACCTAAGACATAATGACAAATATTCAGAGTTTACTTCGCGATCGGATGTCGCACAAATACCTCTGTCATATAGTTACATTTTCTACTATCACTGCACACTGGAAAACACTTTTAAAACTTCACTCCCGTTTCTTTGTGTCAGTTATTCAAACAAAGAAGAGGTGGACCTCGCTCGCGGACCGCACGTAGTTCCACCTTCTGAAGCTCGTTCTCGACTACTCACTCCCCCGAGAAACTGCAACAACTTATAGCCAAACCGGGAATAGGGATGGCTAGCGTGTCCTACCCCCACTCTGATTCTGGCCTTTCCTGGATAAACCAGCCTGTCGAAATTAGCAATACGCTAGACTGTGTGACTTGGATATGCACAAGTACGCTATGACATGCGGAGTTGAATATGTTCGGCGGATCTGCAGTAATTAATTAATCAGCTTGGAGGGGAAATAGGGAATCCCCAAAGGCATCTGGTTTCAGCCATCGCGTCCGTACGCTATGGGTCTTATATAACTTGTTTACCAACGCCTTTCGCTTGGAGAGTATTTTCTATCAGAACTCTTGACTTTATAATTCCACCAAAATTCAGCACACTCCTCTAACAGGTGCAGTTTTGTTAATCAAGTCTTATTTACGCCAAAAATGCATTAAATTTAGCCCGATCGCTCTGGCATCGCTGTACGCTGGCAGATGTTTTCCAATATGGAGTCGCTAAATAGTGTTCTTCTCCTGCTTCTTTTATGACGTGTGCCTAATTCGGGGATTCTTTAAGCCACCCAGTGGGCGGGTGAAGGCGCCTCTCTGGCGGGCTTCGTATTGCACAACCTGACGATACCCCCAGCATCCACACAAAGAATGCTTGCTGCCAGCTTCCTTACCAAGCATATCACTTGAAATAAATACTAATTGTGCCGGTACGGTCACAATATACACTGACTGACAGTGACAATGCAACACCAAGGAGGAGTGGTTCGAAAGGGATGAAAGTTGGGGAGAAAACAGAGACGGCACGGATGAATAATTGATGTTTATTTCAAACCGATATGCAGGTTACACAATGCGCACGGCATCGACTCAGTAGGATGTAGGACCACCGCGAGCGGCGATGCACGCAGAAACACGTCGAGGTACAGAGTCAATAAGAGTGCGGATGGTGTCCTGAGGGATGGTTCTCCATTCTCTGTCAACCATTTGCCACAGTTGGTCGTCCGTACGAGGCTGGGGCAGAGTTTGCAAACGGCGTCCAATGAGATCGCACACGTGTTCGATTGGTGAGAGATCCGGAGAGTACGCTGGCCACGGAAGCATCTGTACACCTCGTAGAGCCTGTTGGGAGATGCGAGCAGTGTGTGGGCGGGCATTATCCTGCTGAAACAGAGCATTGGGCAGCCCCTGAAGGTACGGGAGTGCCACCGGCCGCAGCACATGCTGCACGTAGCGGTGGGTATTTAACGTGCCTTGAATACGCACTAGAGGTGACGTGGAATCATACGCAATAGCGCCCCAAACCATGATGCCGCGTTGTCTAGCGGTAGGGCGCTCCACAGTTACTGCCGGATTTGACCTTTCTCCACGCCGACGCCACACTCGTCTGCGGTGACTATCACTGACAGGACAGAAGCGTGACTCATCGGAGAACACGACGTTCCGCCATTCCCTCATCCAAGTCGCTCTAGCCCGGCACCATGCCAGGCGTGCACGTCTATGCTGTGGAGTCAATGGTAGTCTTCTGAGCGGACGCCGGGAGTGCAGGCCTCCTTCAACCAATCGACGGGAAATTGTTCTGGTCGATATTGGAACAGCCAGGCTGTCTTGCACATGCTGAAGAATGGCGGTTGACGTGGCGTGCGGGGCTGCCACCGCTTGGCGGCGGATGCGCCGATCCTCGCGTGCTGACGTCACTCGGGCTGCGCCTGGACCCCTCGCACGTGCCACATGTCCCTGCGCCAACCATCTTCGCCACAGGCGCTGCACCGTGGACACATCCCTATGGGTATCGGCTGCGATTTGACGAAGCGACCAACCTGCCCTTCTCAGCCCGATCACCATACCCCTCGTAAAGTCGTCTGTCTGCTGGAAATGCCTCCGTTGACGGCGGCCTGGCATTCTTAGCTCTACACGTGTCCTGTGGCACACGACAACACGTTCTACAATGACTGTCGGCTGAGAAATCACGGTACGAAGTGGGCCATTCGCCAACGCCGTGTCCCATCTATCGTTCGCTACGTGCGCAGCACAGCGGCGCATTTCACATCATGAGCATACCTCAGTGACGTCAGTCTACCCTCCAATTGGCATAAAGTTCTGACCACTCCTTCTTGGTGTTGCATTTGCTCTGTCAGTCAGTGTATATATATAAATTAGGTGGAAGCTTCAATACTTCATATTTGTGAATATAATCAATACGGAAATAAAACTTATAGATTATGATATGGGTTAACATTATCAATCAATCAATGAATCAATCAATCAATCAATCAATCAATCACTACTGATCTGCATTTAGGGCAGTCGCCCAGTTGGCAGATGTCCTATCTGCTGATTCCTAGCCTTTTCTTTAATGATCGCAAAGAAATTGGAAATTTATTGAACATCTCCCTTGGTAAGTTATTCTAGTCCCTAACTCCCCTACCTATAAACGAACATTTGCCCCAAGTTGTCCTCTTGAATTCCAACTTCATCTTCATATTGTGATCTGTCCTACTTTTAAAGATGTCACTCAAACATATTCGTCTACAGATGTCGTTCCACGCCATCTCTCCACTGACAGCTCGAAACATATAACTTAGTCGAGCACCTCGCCTCCTTTCTCCCAAGTCTTTTCAGCCCGAACTTTGCAACATTTTTGTAATGCTACTCTTTTGTCGGAAATCACCGAGAACAAATCGAGCTGCTTTTCTTTGGATTTTTCCAGCTCGTGAATCAAGTAATCCTGGTGAGGGTCCCATACACTGGAACCATACTCTAGTTGGGGTCTTACCAGAGACTTATATGCACTCTCCTTTACATCCTTACCACAACTCCTAAATACCCTCATAACCATGTGCAAAGATCTGTACCCTTTATTAACAATCATATTTATGTGCTTACAATGATCCCCAAAACGAACTTTCACCCCATCAACGCAGTAATTAAAACTGAGAGGACTTTTCCTATTTGTGAAACTCACAATCTGACTTTTAACCCCGTTTATCATCATACCGTTGCCTACTGCCCATCTCACAACATTATTGAGGTCATTTTGCAGTTGCTCACAATCTTGTAATTTATTTATTACTTTGTACAGAATAACATCATCTGCAAACAGCCTTATCTCTGATTCCACTTCTTTACACATATCATTGATATATATAAGAAAACATAAAGGTCCAATAATACTGCCTTGAGGAATTGCCCTCTTAATTATTACAGGGACAGATAAAGCTTCGCCTACTCTAATTTTAATGAACTGCTTGATTTCTATTTTTTGGAAATACGACATGATCATTATATTATTTGTAACCATTTTAAGAACTGAACCTTTTGATAATGAAACACAGAAGGGGAAAACAAACTTTTGTGCTAAAAATCTCAGAACTAAAGGCTAAATATCCAACCATTCTGTCCATAAAGTAGCCAACGGTTTCAGAGCAGAGAAGTGCTGCATTTAACGAAGCGAGTAAGAAATGCAACGAAAACGGGGATTGGGGTGGTTGCGTACCATCATCATCTATTGCACCGTTCCCGCGTCCAGGTGAGGATACATGTGTTCCAGACTAGCTCTTGATAATCGATTCTTTCTGTTTAACATTGCTGGGTTGTGGGTTCCGCGTGAGAAAGTCTGCCGATGGCCTACGGTAAATCTCAACCTACGCAGAAGGACGTCTCCAACACGCTATCAGTCGGATACCATACTCGCATGTCGCCGAAATTTAACGCAAAATCCAGGTTATTAAGGCATTTTAAGAAATTCGTGCATGTTGCTACCAAAATCGCAATCAGAAAATGAGTTACTATAGCCTTATATCTAGCTCTTATTCTAAGTAGGCATTAAAAGAATTTCATAGTTTCACTACTCAGCTTTTATTGGCAATTCAGTCTAAGTATCATTTAAATATTATGTAAAATTTCGTTAGAAATCACCTCATATAACGTAGACAGTCTCATAATGCTATCAGCATCTCTATGCGTCGTGATTACATTGAAATAAAGGAAAACAGGTTTTGAAAAACCTTTGACAAGTAATTGAAAACTAGGCCTTAATCATCGACACACTAATTCTGGCCTGTCGAAATACTAGCTTGTAGTTAGGTAATGTCCGTAAAAATCAAATGAAAAAGAAAAATTAAAATATATATAATCAAATGAAATATATTAAATATAGTTGAAATAATTAGATGCATCCAATTGGTTAAAGTGAAAAGAAAACTATACTCCCTACTATATACAACATTTCAAATTATAGTTCAAATTGCAGAATGTGAAAACGCAGTGAAAATAACCAATAAATAATTAATTAATTAATTAAGATCTGGAATCTTTTCTTAGTGAGCTGGATTGCTCCTCAAAGTTACCAAAAATTCTATCATTTAATCTTTAATTCACATGTGACTAGTGAAATGAATATCACTTTGCTGAAAACTTAACATCCGTGTCCATACACAGTAGAAAATCGTGTGAGAAAGCAATGCTTGTTTCCTTAGGATTTCAAATAATTAATAAGTTTGAAAATTTCCATGTTCGTTTCATATTTCACAACGTCTGATCTCCATATAAGCAAATTCAAGTCCACTGTAAGTCGTAAGTAATCTCAAATTAATTCTATCATAAGGCTTATGTGGCTAAATCACTCAATTATTATTTTAATCCATGATTGAAATTCAATTTAAGTGCGTATCTGGCTGAATGTAGCATTGCCAAGTGTATTTAACTAACTTTCCAACAAATTATACCATAAGTGGAAAAATTGGTATACTAGAAGACTCTACCTTCATCTAAAAGTCCATATATGAATGACTAAGTCACCAGTGATGTGTCAAACTGCTCCCATAAAATCATAAATTAAGTTACCGTGTGTGAGAGTACTTAAAAATGATCGTAGATAAGTCAGTGAAGGCCTAAATATTAACATTATTCGCCTCTTGGCTCAAACGATGATTCTACATAGTCAAATAACTCTGTATTGATGGCATTGAGATCGTATCCTAACCTATTTTGTGTATCAGGGAATAAAAACAGCAATTGAAAACAGTACGTTTCAATATATACCTTAGCATGCGCAATTTACACATACTCTCATCTCTCAGAAGAATACTACGACCAACTTTTCAAATAACAATAACTATCACCATCACAAATTAACATCAACTCATATTATTACTTCATTCAACATTTATCGCTTCAAATATAACGTACCATTCATATTAGTGCGTCTCAGGCACTCATCTCATCTAATACGCTGCATATGTGCCATAACCAACACATATAAAACATTATTCTTACCGTCATAGTATCAAAGAAAAGTGCATCACAATACTAAACTGTGCTACTATACTTCATCGTAAACATTCCCTAAATACGATCTCCAAGCTTGTTGTTCTGTTAAAGCCATCGCAAATATATATTAACCTTCATATAATACTCTAACACTTCACTGACAACG
Source organism: Anabrus simplex (assembly GCF_040414725.1). Taxonomy (NCBI): domain Eukaryota; kingdom Metazoa; phylum Arthropoda; class Insecta; order Orthoptera; family Tettigoniidae; genus Anabrus; species Anabrus simplex. The sequence continues at coordinate 701,820,782 of NC_090266.1, read as the reverse complement.
ATTTAAAAAATATCAATCACTTTCTCTAACACCACATTGATAAATTTGCGAACGGCGTTCACTGGTATTTTACGCCTATATATGGGATTAACAGTAACTTCAGATGAATACCTGCTTCCTTGAAACTACACTTAAATATTATGTATGCACGCACAATGTCACAAATCATATCACACATAGCCAAAAATAAAGTTTTCTACTTACGAAAAACGACTCATAGGGGACTTAACTTTGCTTATTGGGTCGAATCTCCCATCTCGCTGTTGTTCATCGGGAATGGTAGGCCTCGCTCCATGGTTCTGCTTAGGTAATCGGGTCCATCTCGTCCTCTCAGCTGATTACCAACCCTCTTGGGTCATCAATCTCGTGAAGCGCCACCATAGTCGGAGTAGTCTCTGCCTTTGGTTCTTTAGAACATCATAGTGGTCTCTATTACGTCAGGAACAGAATAATACAATCCATGAGTTAATATTGACATGCTGCAATTCGCTTCGTACTGCCAATGATATAGGAATATATGTGTTCTAAGCCGTCTAGTTTGGCTATAACAGCTCTAAATGTGCTATTATTTGTCAATTCTCTTGCTTGCTGAACGGATGCAATTTTTACCCCTGGTAAACTGTTCCACTCCTTCACGCCCTTCCCAATGAAAGAAAATTTACCCCAATCGCTTCTGCTAAAATTCCTTCTAATTTTGTACTTGTTGTCAGTTCTACCAATATAATTATTTTCCAACCGAAGCCTCTCACGGATATCTCCCCATGCTTCTTCTCCTGTATAGGCTCTATATAATCCTATAAGTCTAGTTTTCTCCCTTCTCTTACTTAAAGTTTCCTACCCAAGTTCTTTTAATATTTCTGATACACTACTCTTTCTCCTGAAATCCCCTGTTACAAACCTTGCTGCTTTCCTCTGCACACCATCTAGTTCTTTTATTAGGTATTCTTGGTGAGGATCCCAAACACTGTTTGCATATTCCAATAATGGACGAACCATACTTAAGTAACTTTTTTCTTTCAATTCTTCGTTGCATCCTTTAAGTAGTCTCATTATGACATGTAACGATCTGTATGCTTTCCCAACAATGTCATCAACATGACCCTTCCAGTGCAAATTACTTTCAAATCTCACACCTAAGTATTTGCACTTGCCATCTTTTGGGATAACTACCTCATCCAAACTATATTCAAATTCAGTTTTAAAGCTCCTGTTTGTAAATGTTGTAACGGTTGATTTGCCTCCATTAATCTTCATATTATTTTCTTCAACCCATTCTTGGATACTGTCAAGGTCCCTTTGTAATTCTGAACAATCCTCAATGTTATTTATTTCCCTATAAACAATTATGTCATCTGCATACAATCTTATTTTCGATGTTATATTGTTTCCTAAATCATTCGCGTATATTAAGAAAAGTAACGGACCGATTATACTACCCTGTGCAATTCCCTTCCAGACTTTCTCTTCCTGTGATATATTATTTCCTACTTTGACTTTCTGAACCCTTGAATTTAGAAATGTTCTTATCCAACGTATAGCCCTTACATCCAATCCTATTCCCTCCAATTTCTTTAATAATATTCCATGTTCCACTCTATCAAAGGCTTTGGAAAGATCTATGGCTATGCAATCTAACTGGCCTCCTGAATCTAACTGATCTGATATGTCCTGCTGAAATCCCACCAGTTGTGCCTCGCAAGAAAATTTCTTTCTAAATCCATACTGGCTCCTCATGAACCAATTTTTATCATCACATATCCCTCTGATGTACTTTGCTATTAAACTCTCCAGTATTTTACAAACTATACTGGTCAGGCTGATTGGTCTGTAGTTCTCTGGTTTCCTTTTATCACCCTTTCCTTTATAAATTGGTATTATTATAGATTCCTTCCATTCCTTTGGTATCACACTATTATTTATGACATAGTCAAAGAGAAATTTTAAATAAGGCACTATATACCACCCCATTGTCTTTAATACCTCCCCTGTAATTTGATCACTTCCTGCTGCTTTTCCTTGCTGAAGCAGTTGGATTTCTCTGAAAATATCTTCATTTGTGAATGAGAAGCTTCTTGTTTCCCTCTGTGTCTCTCCCTCTCTATCTTCTGTTACGGTTTCCAAGTCCTGATAATCTTCTACTGAATCTCGGAATTCCCTACTAAAGAGGTTTGCTTTCTCAGTATCTGTTAAATAGTGTTCACCCCCTTCTCCCACCATTGTAGGAATTTGGATTCCTTTTCCTTTTTGATTCCTAATATATGAATACAGCTTTTTCCATTTCCCTTTGTGGTCATTACCCTCTTGAAGAATGCCATTCATATAATTCTCTTTTGCTTCCTTTTTCACTCTATTCAGTTCCCTCATTAGCTGTTTTCTACTTTCTCTACTCTCCCTACCTTCTTTGATTTTCCTGTTTATTATTCTACATTTTCTTTTTAATTTTCTTATTTCCCTTGTGTAATAAACAGGGTCTGAGGTCATTTTACCCTTCTTAACAGGTACAAATCTCTTCTCTCCTTCCCAAATGATTCCTTTAAATTTAGCCCAAAGTGTATCCACATTATTCCCTTCACTTATCCAACGACTGAATTGTGATTTAAGGTAAGTCCCAAATTCATCAACTTTAATTTTTCTGTATAATTTCTTGTCTTGTGTCTTGTCTTGTGTGACCCTCTTATTAAGCATTTTTGGTACAAGTCCTACATCCATTATTACAGCCTTATGGTCACCTATTCCTTCAATTACCTAAGTTTTATCAACAATTTCCCATGGTTTAACCAAGAATACATCTAGCAAGTTATTGAGACGAGTTGGTTCTTGTACTACTTGTGTAAATCCTCCCTCCCAAATTAACTTATTTGCCAGTTTCTGTTCATGGGCTTCACTTGCAGCTCCATTCCATTCAACTTCAGGCAAGTTTAGATCTCCCCCAATTATTACCGTATCATTATTGTTTTTATGAGTATAATCTATTATTTTCTCAAATATTTCCATGTCTCTTTCCTCTCTTCCAGGCCTATATGTTCCTATAATTCCCACCTCCTTCATATTATCACAAACTAATTTTATCCCTAATATTTCATCCCTTTCATCAGTAAACCATTCATGCGAACAATAAGTTTCCTTCACCAGAATAAATACCCCTCCTCCCTTTTTATCTCCTCGGTCTCTACGATAGACTGTATACCCTTCTGGAAATACTTCTGTATTACCCACCCCTTCTCTCAACCACGATTCCACTCCTATCATCACATCCGTCTCATAAGATTCCATCAATGTACCGAATTTTAATTGTTTATTTACTACACTCTGACAGTTTACCAAGAGCAATCTCAGACCTCCTTCCTCCCTAAAACTTGACTGTTGTAATTGGGTAACGTTTGACTCATGAGTTGAGAACTTCCCTAGAACCCAGATCCTTGTACATAGATCTTGATTTAAGGGTCTGGGTTTTCTGGCAAGTTTCCCTGTATGTGCCAGTTTAGTGGTATGGGTTTTCTTAAGTACAGATTAGTTTGCAAATCTCTGTTGATAATTGTAGCAATTTGTCTACAGAGAGTTGCTTTTCCATTACCATTTAGATGTAACCCATGTCTAGTGAACATTTGCCTGCCAAGACCTAAAGTATCTACTACATAGACATTTCTAAAACTCTTACTTAATCTCTTGATTTTTATATTTACATCATGTACAGCTTTGTTCACACATGAGTCCTCTAAAAGGTCAAACCTGGGTGGCACATTTACTACAATTACTTTTGAGTCAGGTAGTTTGGAAATCTTACCTCTGAGAGTCGTAATTAATTCCTCACCTTCATTTGCAGCAATGTCATTTGTACCACTCACAATCACCACATAATTGTCCTTCTCTAACACAGGATCACAACTTGAAAGGACGTCTTCAGTTTTGGCGCCTGGTTTTATTAGTCCTAAAACCTCAGTCTCTGGATTCTGCAGCTCATCCTTGATGCCTTCTGCCATTCCCCACCCTTGACTGTCTGCGTAGAGATGAATCTTTGGCGATCTTGACTTTCGGTAGGTTTTCATCTTCTGTAGCTTACCTCCACTGGATTTAAAATTATTTGGTAAACTTGGTGTGTCTTCTTCTGGAACTTGCTGCAATAACTGAAATCTATTTTGGCACTGCAAAGAGCTTTTTCCCGGTTTTAAGTTGTACGTAGTTTCTCCCATATGTTTAACATTAGGCCTAGAATGGCCACGCGTCACTTCCGTCCACGGCGATCTTTCTTCTCCAATGTCTTCTTTATCTTCCAGTTTCTTTATTCTGTCCTTTAAGCTTTCATTTTCATGTTTCAGAGCGCATAAGTCCTCTTGTAGCACTCCTAAAATCTTAATTATAGTTTCGTAAGTCTCTCTTTCTTGTTGTTCTACCTCACTCTCAGTTTGTTTACACTCGGGACATAGCCACTCACTTTCTTCAATATCAGTCCTATTTACAATATTTGCACAACGAAAATGGTACCATTCATCACACTTACGACACAGAATCCCATTTTTAACTACTCTTCTGCATTTGCCACATTTTTCACTGCATCTTACACCATTATCTACTACGGATATCACAGACTCACACACAGTAGTCGCCATCTTGAACTCTCCATCATCATCATCATCTGTTTACCCTCCAGGTTCGGTTTTTCCCTCGGACTCAGCGAGGGATCCCACCTCTACCGCCACTTAGGTTACTCACGAATTAAAATATGACGAACTGAATTCGAACTTAGAATTTCTCCAAACATAAATCAGAGATCGGACACTTAGGTCATTTTATGAACTGAACCGTGTGGAATAATTCACGTCATTTATTTATGAACTGAACTGTGTCAATAGCAATCTTCGTGTGGAATAACATTACATTATTTATTTTGCAAACTGAACTGTGTAATATTTAGGCAGTGTTAGTCTTCACATAAAATAACTTATCGTCATTTATGAGTCTAAACATCATGTGAACAGAACAAATTTCACTATTAAAACTGAATTAGGGATAATGAAATGAAATGAAATGAAATGAAATGAAATGAAATGAAATAAAATGAAATGGCGTATGGCTTTCCGTGCTGGGAGTGTCCGAGGACAAGTTCGGCTCGCCAGATGCAGGTCTTTTGATTTGACGTTCGTGGGCGACCTGCGCGTCGTGATGAGTACACCACCTACCTACCTATTTACTCTGGATCGGTCGAAACTGGATAGAAACTGCCAGGAGCTGAATCCGGGCCTCTTAGACTAGAGAAACAAAGTGTTAAAGGTATGTCCCCAAAGCAGAGATAACACGAATCAAAGATAAGCTAGAAATAAATGCTTTGGCAATCCTCCGTTCCATGAGGTGCCATCTGTCTAATCGGGATGAACTACACGTCAAGTTAGGTATAGAGAATACTAACCAGTCACAACTGACTGATCTATGACATCGTAAAGAATGCGATATCAGTAAAATAAGATATGAAGGTAATGAGGTGCGGCACATGAGGATGAAATGATGATGAAGACGACACACATACCCAGCCCCCATGTCAGCGAAGTTAACCAATTACGATTACATTCCCGACCCTGCCTGGAATCGAACCCGGGAGCCCTGCGACCAAAGGCCAGCACGCTAACCATTCAGCCATGGAGCCGGACAATTGGGAATAGCTTTCTGCCTCCTTAGATTCAATCTGTTAAGTGAATGGAACTAGTTTCACTAAATTATGTATCTTCTAATAGCGTCACATTTGAAGGTGAAAACATCGTGTGAACGAGACTAATTTCACGCGTATTACACTTCATTGCGAGTGTCCAGTCGAAGTGAGTGCTTTATAAAGTTTTGTAAATAATATTTTCTTCGGTAATCAGCAGTGTTCAATTATAAATAAACTCTCCGAACTGTGTTACACATAATATAAAATTATTACTGTAATACTCGAAGGTCATTCGCGTCCTCAAAGTCTACGAACATTTAGAATATGAAATATTTTGTTTTCGTGTGTTACCAAATGCAAGTATTGTTTAAACAAGATGCGGATTTGATTTCATCGACATTCATCCGCAAAGTTCTAGCTGAATTATTTTATTTTCGTATCAAAGCGCAGTTCATTTAAAGAGATGTCTCGTGTCTGGTTTTATTGATATTCTTCACGAACATCGACATTTCTTTAAACCCTTCATGGGACTAATGAACACCGATTAGTATTTTCACTTCGTCACTCAGTCATTATCCAAGTCGGATGAATCCACACGTGTGCTTACTCTGTCATCTCGAGTGCACACAATCTGCCCATCGTACTCCAAGACATTCTAGAACATCTAGGAACTTCCAGAACTTCTGGACCTCCTAGATCGGCCATCGAGGGAATAGTATGTGGTTTCTATGGTGCGAACTGCTGTTTCCTGACCTGAACGAGGGGATCACTGCTGTTTCCTGACCTGGACGAGAGGACCCAAGGTTCGACGCGGGACAACAGTACGAGGAGATCTCTTGCCTATTACACTCCAGCTACAATGAGGTGATATAAGAGTTGTTTTTCTTTAATAAATCCAAGGTTCAAAAGGACTATGAACTTCATTTGGCGTTTACCCCCGCATTCTCTGTACCCACTCATACTTAATGTACCGTATACCCACTGCGTCCAATCTCGTGCTCTTCAAGCTCGAAGTACGAGCATTTTCCTGGTACAGTATGTATATATGTACGTATGTACAGTACGTATTTATGATACTCTATACAGGCCTATTCATGACGGTGTCGCAGAAACTGTATATTTCTGAAGCATAAATCAAAATCTGGCATTTCACGTTTTTTCCCCTGAAACTGAATGTTCACTGCAAAGTTTTCCACCCCACACCACTACCAAAAGAAAGTTAAAATCAACCACGAGTAATTTCTGAAACAGTATGTGGCCGGCAATTGGCATAAGAAGACTTACTAGCCAAATGCTCAGCACAGGTGTGGATTGCTTGTTCCATGCAGTCTACAAACGCACGTTTGTCTATTGTTTACCTAGAAACGGTTGCGGTTATTTGTGTATACCTTGCACATTTTCCTTGGGTGTTTTGAATGTCAATAACAGTATTCTTTACCTCTCTAACAAGTAGTAGCAAATTCAAAGCACTGCATCGCAGGATACGATGAATATGAAGCTGTTATAAATGGCCATTATCCATATAGATCAGGAAAAATTTGGCCGAAGAAATCAAGTCGCTTATTCTCGGATACATAATGACCAAAAATTTCCCACAAGTTATTTCCAGACACCATGTAAAACAATTCTAGAAGGAAATACGAGTAACTGGTCCAGCTGAGAACTAGTCCGGCTCACTGGCTGAATGGTCAGCATCGAGATCATCGGTTCCGAGCTTCCAGTATTCGATTCCTAGATGGGTCTGGGTTTTTAATCGCGTATGGTTAATTTTTCAGACTCGGGGACTGGATTTTGGTGTTCGTTCCAACTCACCAAACTACCAACCACCACAGGAACACGCAATAGTGAATGCATCCATCCACATAGGATTGGTGTAGTGAAGGGCATCCGGGAGTAAAACAGGACCAAGTCCACACGTGCTACACAATTCACACCCGCATCCCCACCAAAGTGTTGCGGAAAGCATCAGAAGAAAGAAAACACGCCGAGAGCTAATTCTCTCACCTTCGTCAGTTTCACATCGTAACATTTCTTCCGGTATCTTCCACTACACAGGTATATTTTTAGAATTTTGAATATAATTTAGAGGCAATGAGTAGTATAGCAACACGGGCTCTAAAACAATGGGTGCTGCGTCAGCATTTTCCCACGAGGTCATTGACCCCTAGTACACGTGCTTTTGTGTACAAACATAACCACCTGTTGGGCGCGGAATTTGAATAAGTGGGCAACCCTAACAAAGCTTTCATCTTGACAGGTTCTAACCTTACACCACGTGCTTTCAACAGGTATGAGGCGCGGAATTTTTAAAAACAGAACGACGCTAAGCTCACATCTGTTATCTTCACGGGACTAAGGCACGCAAGAGTGCAAGGTTAACTTCACAGACACTGGGGCCTAACTACAGAGGGTCTAGTTTTACGGCCAGATGTCCTTCCCGACGCCATGTTGCTAGATGCCCTTCCCGACACATCTTGGAGGAGCCTAACCTTACAGGACCCTAATTTTAAGGGTAGATGCCCTTCCCGACACATCTTGCCGGATGCCCTTTCCCGACACCATCATGGAGGGGCCTAACCTTACATGGCCTAGTTTTACGGCCAGAAGCCCTTCCCGACTCTATCTTGCAATATGCCGATCCCGACGCCATCTTGGAGGGGCCTACTTTTACGGACAGCTGCCCTTCTCGATGTCATCTTGCCAGTTACCCTTCCCGACACCATCTTGAAGGCTTTACGTCTCCATCCGACTGACAAATATCTGCGATCACACCTCCTCTTCCTTTACCTATAACGCATCTCTACTTAGTTGTGCACCTGTGTTATCGTGAGGTCTGCTGAAGGCTTTACGTCTCCATATGACAGATACCCTACTGATCGTTTGACCCTTCCCTCCTTCTCCTTATCCCTATCGTCTGTCCCCAGTTTTTACGGATAGATGCCTTCCCTCTTCCTCCTCCACCTACTCCTCAAAGATTTTACAGATACGCTACTGAATACCCTTTATGACGCAGGGAAGATAATAAGATAAAAATGAATGACGCAAAAAAACTGGTTCAATCCTGTTTTCAGCTGTACATATCCTAGTCGCCACTGCCAGTTCCCCCTTCCCGGCATCATCTTGGTAGCTTTACGTCTCCACCCGACGGACAAATAACTATGATCACACCTCCTCTTCCTTTACCGAAAAACGCATCTCTACTTAGTTGTGCACCTGTGTGTATCGTAAGGTCTGCTTAAGGCTTTACGTCTCCATCCGATAGATAGATACCCTTCTTTTCTTCATCGTCTGCCCCCTCCCTCATTCTCTTTATCGTCTGTCCCTGGATGCATTCCCTCCTTCTCCTCCCTCTCATCGTCTGTCCTAGTTTTACAGATAAGCTACCAGATGATCTTTATAACGCAGGGAAGATAATAAGATAAAATGAATAATGTAATGAACAATAATGTATATCTAATTTTACGGTTTTTCGAACAAAACGAAAATCATCATTTTGTTATTAATACAATTGAAGAGCTATCTTATATCGATCCTCGATCCCAAATAATTGAATAAATTATTATTACATATTAACTATATATTAATAACACCTATTGCAGTCGCTTAAGTGCGGCCAGTATCCAGTATTCGGGAGATAGTAGGTTCGAACCCCACTGTCGGCAGCCCTGAAGATGGTTTTCCGTGGTTTCCCATTTTCACACCAAGCAAATGCTGGGGCTGTACCTTAATTAAGGCCGCAGCCGCTTCCTTCCCAGTCCTAGCCCTTTCCTGTCCCATCGTCGCCATAAGACCTATCTGTGTCGGTGCGACGTAAAGCCAATAGCAAAAAAACACTTATTACCACCGTTTTTGCTGCAGATATACTTACGTTATTGTTATGATATTAAACTCGTAAGCATGGTGTAGAGTACCGTCGGCATCTTGCTCAAGGCTTTACGTCTCCATCCGGCGACGTCATAGCGTGACCTCCCTCTCCTTATCGAACTAAACATGTCGACAGAGCCCAAGCAATCTGTACAAGTTCAATCCTGTTACTGTAGACCGGAAATTCATTGTGCTGTGCCCTCTGCTAAGAGCAAGATAAGATAGCAACAATTTCTCTTTAAAACATACATAGTCTGTTGTTATCTTACCTTATTACATATATATATGTATTTTGTAACAAACAGTTACATGCATGGGTTCGAACTCTGAAACTAAACGGTGACCGGGTTCGATCTAAAATACCAAACCCCATAGCGCTTGGTCTACCAAGCGGCCGCCGCACAGCCTCCGAAGGCCTGCAGATTACGAGTGTCGTGTAGTCAGCATGACAAATCCTCTCGCCCCATAGCACTTGGCTGCTACACAGACCACTAAGGTCTGCAAAATTACGAAGTGGCGTGTGGTCAGCAAGATGAATCCTGTCGGCCCCATAGAACTTGGCTGCTGCAATTGATTCTGACACCGATGGATTCCGTCGTTCAAATTCCTAGTTACTCTACATGAGATTGGTCGGAGGCGAAGGACAAATACTCCCTGTTACCTTTTAGCACCCTAGGTTCGATTCCCGGCAAGGTCAGCGATATTTACATGCAACTATAGAGCTGTTTAACCTCTGAGCGACTCCGGTCTGGACAGCAAAGAATAACGATAATCGCGCTGATCGCGGTTAAGTGCTAACCCCGGTCGAAAACGGTTGCTAACATGGGTTTAATGGCAAAATCGTTAGCGTGCTGGTTGAGTCAACCTCAACACGGCATGCAAGTCACCTACAAAAGCGTTAAAAAAACAGACCTGCACCATGCCTTCTCCAAGTTTTCCGAAGAGAGGCTACATGCTATTATTATTTAGAAATTGCTTCTTAATTATCACGATATGATTGTAGTAAAAATACGAAACCACGGAAATCTATCTTTAGAGCTAACAACAGTAGGGTTCAACCCCGCCCCCCCCCCCCCCGCCATCCGGATGCAGGCTTTTAACTGGACAATGATTAATGACTGGCAGATAAAATAAAATTATATTAGAGAGAGAGTTGTTGGAATAAAAGATGACAGAGAAATCCGGAGTACCCGGAGAAAAACCTTCGTGCCTCTGCTTTTGTCCAGCACATTCTGTAACCAGGATTAGAACCACGGAACATAGTGGTAAGAGGCCGGCGCGTTGCCGCCTGAGCCACGGAGAGTGTTTCAGAACACGTAGTACACTGCAAATAATATGTTTCAATAAAAAGGCGTCTAGCTCTATAGCTAAATAGTTGGTGTGCTGATCTTTAGTTTAGAGGGACCCGGTTTCGATTCCCCCGGCCGAGTCGGCGATTTTAAACTTTATTGGGCAATTGTAATGGCTCTAGGGTTCTGTGTGTGCTGTCTTTAGTATTAGAATACATTACAGGAAGGGTCCCACCTTTATAGACGCGCAGGTCACGAATATGGCGCCATCTTAAAAGACCTGCGCTAGGCTTCCTTAAAGGCCGCACACCATTCAATTATTTACCTACAAGGGCATAGTTATCGCATAATTACTTCTAAAAAAGAAAAAAATTACTTCGCATTCATACATTTTCCCGCTACGTAGAAAATCATAGCATCGTGGATATGTTTTTCGGCTTACAAGACGAGAGTGCGAGAACATATTCTTTAGTAGTTCCCCCTCTTAGTAGCCTCTTACGACATTCAGAGGTACAGATAATGCATCCTTTGACTCTACTTACAGGGAAGATAAAACAAAAGAAAACGAGTACAAAAGAAAGGCAAGGCTTATAAATTGTAAGAAATTAAAGGATATTCTAGACCTTACAAATATAATATTATTATTATTATTATTATTATTATTATTATTATTATTATTGTTGTTGTTGTACCGGGTGGTACACCTCCACGCCGCTAATTCAAACATTGCGCAAGTTGAAACTCTTCTACTGGAGGAAGCCTGAACTTTAACAACCATGTTAATTCTAAAGTTTCTCAGAAGATGTCGCTATTGTAAATTTTGAAGAGTTCTGAACTGTGTCTTTTTCGATTTATATTTGTTTTCTCTGTAGTGAGAAGTGTGAACATTCTCTTCTAGATGGCACTACTTAAGAACTACAATTGTGCACCCTAGTGCGAAGTGAAGGAACTTTTTTTTGAAGAAATTTTGTAGTCATAAGTTTGTTCTTTGTTAAATTTCTTTCAGTTATTTTTTGGGTTGGCAGTATAACCCTTCTCTTTCCGCTTGTTTTGAATTTAGCCAATCCCGAATTTCTCTAATTAATTTTTGACCAATAACGTATGTCTTCTCCGATATGGAGATGTTGCTTTATGCTACCCAATAAAATTGAGGGGGGGTGTGGGTTCTCATTCTTGAAAGGTCTCGAATGTTCCACGAGGGTATTTAAACTGCTGATTTTCTGGTCTCCGGGCCACTTCTGTAACATCTATCCTAGTGTGATTATGTAGCAGGGGGCGGGAGGCGCCTCTTTCTTCGGGCAGCAGTTCATCCATCAGGTAATGGCCTTTTAATAACTTCTTTGCTCGCTAGCTCAGCAGTTTAACCCTCGGGGCAGGTTCGAAACTTTTATCATGTAACTTTCCTTTAAAATGTAAAAGACACTTGGTATAAATTCTGTCTCTTTAACTACAAATTGGAATAGAGAGTGCCTAACCCTCTCGAGCTCCCACTCATATTGTTTTGAGGTGACTACGTTTTCATAACAGTTTCCCTTCTCTTTGTAATGTAATAAAGTTTTCCTATCGTGTCACCTCCGTAGTATGGGATTAGCCCTTGCATAAGCGGCCTAGTGCCAAATAGGTTTTAAAAAGTGTATTAGGAGTGCAAGTTACGCCTCCACTCAGGTTGGTATTTTGGGGCCATGTAATTGTCCTGTTTCTTTACTGAATAGGCCTCAGTAGGTTGGGTATTTTTACCCCTGTTCTTTTGTGCCTGGAGGGCAGCTTGAAGGTTGAGTTTGGTGTGGCCTTGAATAGGCTTGAACTTTGTGAGCGGGTTGCTCTTTCTTAAATTTGGTTTCTGTGTGCCTCGAGCAGGATTAACTGGGTAATTGGGAGCTAGTGCTCCTTTGCATGATTGGGGTTTTCTGCCCCTTTGTTGAACTTGGTACTTAGGTAAAGTTGGGCTCACTGCTCAAGGATTGCGTGTCTGGGGGCTCGAAGCCCAAATCCATTAACAAATTGCAATTGTACCTTCTTAATTTGTTGATATGCTACTGAGTACCTGTCATACTTGTTATTTCTTGATCTTGAAAAGAAAATATAACCTTTGTTAAATTTTAAATTAACTTTAATTTCGTAAGTTGAGACCTATTCATCCCAGCACCTTCTTTCACCTCTGCCGGTCCACAAAACATTATTAATATTGTCTGTCTCTTACCCGGAGGCCCCGGGTTCCATTCGCGGTGAGGACAGGGATTTTTGCCTGGACCTGAGGGCTGGTTCGAGGTCTACTCTGCCTACGTGATTAGAATTAAGGAAGTACCTGATTGTGAGATAGCGGTCTCGGTCTAGAGAACCGAGAATAACGGCCGTAAGGATTTGTCGTGGTGACTAAACGACACCTCGTAATATGCAGGCCTTCGAGCTGAGGAGCGTTCACTTTTTTACAGCAGGTATGCATTTAATATTATTATTTTATAGATTTTCATTTAACACACACAGGTATACCAAATACAGCAGAGACAATACGCGAGACTCCGCGAGATATCGAGGGACAGCTATCAGAGCTGTCTCTAACGGATTGACCTGAGAACTACTGATTGTCATAAGAGCACATGTATTTGTGTGTGAAATTTTTTGTGTTATTTATGCGTTTTCAGTGAGTTGACTTAATTAAATAGTAGCGTGTGTCATTCCTTGATATCTCCTCTCAACATGAGGGGAAAGGTATGTGCTGTGTTTGGCTGCAGTAACTATGAAGTAGAGAAGAATGCGCGGTCTTTCTTCCGTTTCTCTCGTGACAAGAAAATTTAAGTAATATTGTGTTTGCATATGTATTCTTCCAGTGACAAAGAGATTTTTATAGTACTTCATAATCTTCTGACCTGATCGACCCATATTTTAACTGGCTTAAAATATAATACGCATATTTTATTGTATAGTGCAGCAGTTAACCATCAATACCGATGTGTTGTTGTAGGTGTGATCTGTGGGTTTGATTTAATTCAGGAAAATACATATGTATATGAGAGTGGCTGGTTGTGTTCCAAGTTACCCCATTTGGAATGCCGTAATGCGTTGTCAAGCACTGAAGAAAATATGGGTGATTTAAGAAATGTACAAATTTTGTTGAAACAATATGATGATGCAAATTTGCTTTACCCTATGTAATGGCATTATGGCAAGTATTGCTTATAGGGAAAGTTTGAATGTTTTTGAGACTAAATTTATAGATTTTCTTTCTGTTAGTAGGCTTCAAGTTAAAAGGAAAATTGTCCAGCTCTTAAATGTAAATTCATTGAATCATGTGTGGATGGAATGTGCCGATATTTTTGTTGACAAGTGTTTTTAATATGATACAATGCTTTTAAATGAGAAAAAAATCTAGCCGAGAACGTTCATGCAGGAATTCTAAAGCTAAAAAAGTAATACATAAATGAAAGATCAAACCCTTTAACAGCAGTCCATTTTACATCTTGGTTATATGTCTAATTTCAGTCTTTAAATAATAACCTGTTAAATAATTCTTCATTCATTTATCCAGAATTGCTTTAGCAACCTTGAAGTTAAAATCTTAGTAACACTTTCTTTCTAGACGTAATTGATTTATCCATTTCCGTATATACATTTCCATTGATATTTGAAATTTTCAGGTCAAGCCACTAGGAGCGCCACTTTTAACAAGGCTAAATCCGGAAATGTCGCGTATTGTCTCTACTGTATTTGAGTATACTGGTAGTATTTTACAGCGTGCAGAGCACCCAGTAGCAGCAAGCAGGAAGCGGTCATGTTGGCGTTTGCAAATAACTTTCATAAGTCTGACAGGATGTCACTCTCTAAGGGGTGTACAAAACTGCATTGGACTGACCACTGCACGCGCAGTGTCGTAATAAGGATAACACGGAAGGCTGGTTATTTATCCTTAAAACTGCACCCAAAAGATGTTTGATTGTGCGTGTTCGTGGTTTCCTATTTTCACATCAGGCAAATCCTGGGGCTGTACCTTAATTAAAGACACGGTCGCTTCTTTCCAATTCCTATCCCATCGTCGCTATAACACCTATCTATGTCGGTGCCCGTTGGCGTCCTGCGTTTCGTAATAAGGATAACATGGGCGAGTTGGCCGTGCGGTTAGGGGCGCACGGCTGTAAGCTTGCATTCGGGAGATAGAAGGTTCGAATCCTACTGTCGGTAGCGCTAAATATGGTTTTGCGTAATTTCCTATTTTCACATCAAGCAAATGATGGGGCTGTACCTTAATTAAAGACACGGTCGCTTCTTTCCAATTCCTATCCCATCGTCGCTATAACACCTATCTGTGTCGGTGCCCGTTGGCATCCTGCGTGTCGTAATAAGGATAACATGGGCGAGTTGGCCGTGCGGTTAGGGGCGCACGGCTGTAAGCTTGCATTCGGGAGATTGAAGGTTCGAATCCTACTGTCGGCAGCGCTAAATATGGTTTTCCGTAGTTTCCTATTTTCACATCAGGCAAATGATGGGGCTGTACCTTAATTAAGGACACGGTCGCTTCTTTCCAACTCCTATCCCATAGTCGCTATAAGACCTATCTGTGTCGCTGCCCGTTGGCGTCCTGCGTGTCGTAATAAGGATAACACGGGCGAGTTGGCCATGTTAGGGGCGCACGGCTGTAAGATTGCATTCGGGAGATAGTAGGTTCGAATCCCACTGTCGGCAGCGCTAAAGTTTCCCGTGGTTTCCTATTTTCACATCAGGCAAATGATGGGGCTGTACCTTAATTCAGGACACGGTCGCTTCTTTCCAACTCCTATCCCATCGTCACTACAAGACCTATCTGTGTCGGTGCGTCGTAAAGCCACAAGCAAAAGAAATATAACAATTGTATGGATTACTCACGTCGTAGCATGCAATCTTCTCTCTTCTCTGGGTACTCCTATCTGTAACGTTTATGGCGTATCGTTTTTCGTTTGTGAGAACAAAAGACAATGCGCTGTGCAGTTATGCATAAACACTCGCTATATTCGGCTCGTATATCAGTGATTTTTCATTGAAAAATTCAATAATTATTATTTTCGTTAAGAGCAGTGTACAATTATAATATCTGTGTATAAACGTGGAGGCGGACCCAATCCAATGTGCTCATCGCAGCTAAGGTAAGCACGTGTGTACTGTTTGTAAAAATAACATATATTTATAAATTAAAAAGTAAAATGAATTATATGTACGCGATTTATTTCTTTTTAGAAAATTATCATTATCATCGCCATCATTATCGGTGATTGTTATCTGCTGTCCACTCCATCATCATCGGCGGTTGTTATCTGCTGTCTACTCTTATTAACAAAAATCTTGTGGCTTGATTTTCTACATTGATCAGAAAAAGGAAGTTGATTTTTTAAATTTATAAAATATTACTATTATTTCGATAATTTTTATTGATTTTGTTTTCTTTTTAAATATTATCTATATTTCGTAAAAAGGAGACGCCTAATATCAGAGCGACAAACACTGTATGAAAAAGAACGTTTACTGATTGGAGTACGTTTTGCTGTATCCTTATCGCAGGAAAGAACGGGGTGCTTTGCTGTAACCACTTTCACCGCATACATTATTTATCTTTTGAAGGTATGTTTTTATTAAACAACCATTCGTTTGTTAAATAAAAACAGACTAATATTAGCATTAGAATTTTTAGGAAACGATTAACAATCTCGGACGATTAACAGGCACACCTACAAGAAGATTAACTGATATTCCTGTTAATGAACAATTTAGAGTTATTTCACTTCACAGAATTTCTACAAGATTTGGTGATAGAATATTGTGTACCTGTGAAGAATTTAAGGTATGAAAAATGAACTGTCGTATGGCTTTTAGTGCCGGGATATCCCAGGACGGGTTCGGCTCGCCAGGTGTAGGTCTTTCTATTTGACTCCCGTAGGTGACCTGCGCTTCGTGATGCGGATGAAATGATGATGAAGACAACACATACACCCAGCCCCCGTGGCATTGGAGTTAACCAATTAAGGTTAAAATCCCCGACCCGGCCGGGAATTGAACCCGGGACCCTCTGAACCGAAGGCCAGTACGCTGACCGTTCAGCCAACGAGTCGGACAATTTAAGGTATTTCTACCTAATAGATTTAATGCGCTAACAGATAGTGAACTTCAAAATATACATCAATCAACAATTGCCTTATCATACCACGGATTAGAAAACAACACATGTATTCTTACTTTTAATGATATTTAATTGAATAATATATCACATAAAACAACATTGCACACATAGCATGAATTGAATAGAAATTATTACATATTTATTATTTTTTGACATGGCAACTAATTGGGAAACTATTAATACATGTTTTCCATCACGTATAATAAGTGGTATTATAAAAAATTCAACAAATATTTTAGATCTAAATGCGTTTTTAATATCATGCTATAATGTATCTGAAGAAAAATATCTTCTTTGCTAACTACACATACTGCCCTTATGCTAAAATGCCTCACTAGCATGTTCATTTATTCTTCTTAAAGATAATGATGAAATTCATGAAACTTTCTATACATATCAACGAAAATGGCAAAGCTGTTATGTTCTGATAATATTTTATAATGGTTTCGTGAACACATTGTAGACGAATTTCTTGCAACATTTCAAAAGTTTGAAGAGAGTGCGAGCAATAAAGCTCTACAAAGTATTTCTCATCTTCAGCTTAATATCTGTATGATAAATTTAACTCAGGAAGACAATATATCCCACTTCCAAAAGATATTGCAGATAAAAAATCGGTTATCAATATTCAGAATAATGATGAATATTGCTTTCTATGGTGTGCAGCAATGGCATTAAAACCAGCAACACATAAACCATCAAGAACTTCACAGTATGAAGATATGTTTATTGAGTTGCAACATACGTTAAATTTTGACGGTGTTACTTTTCGAATGGACTTAACAAACATTTCTAAATTTGGGAAAAACAATCCTGATTTTTTATTTTTTGTGTACGGTGTAAAGGGTGAGAGTATTGTAGGTCCGCTTTATATAGCTTCTTCACCTAAACAACGTAACATGAATCTTTTGTACGCTTGCAGTGAATACACAAGTTACTACGGTCTTATAACAAACCTTTCACGATTTTTAAGCTCTCAACTTTCATCAGACAAACAAAAAAGTTTATATGTGACAGTTGTTTGCAGTACTTTTCAACAGGAAGCATGTTAGCTACTCAATTAATTGATTGTACAACACATCCAGTCGTAAAGCTTATTCTTCCAAATAGTGAAAAAGCAGAAATGAAATTTGAGAATTATTATCGTCAGGAACCTGTTCCGTCTACTCTTTATGCAGATTTTGAATGTTCTACAGCACCTTTTCATCGCTGTCAACCAGAGATGTCTGAACCATATACTGATTATATACAGTAGCATACTCCGTTTTCTGTAGCATACAAAGTTGTTTGTTCATATGATTCATCATTATCATATTCTAACATGTATCGCAGAGAAAACTGTACTGCATGGCTGTTAAATGAAGTACAAGAGTTACTACATCGCGTTCATTTTCTTATACCACATCCAGTTCCAATTCAAGAAATATTGGATAATATGATTATGCATGATGAAACAGATGAAAGCCACATTTGTAAACAGCCCATTACATTCCCAGAGATTAAGGTTAGAGATCACTGTCACTTTACAGAAAAATATCCTGGACCTGCACATAAATCATGTAACATTTTACATCGCGTTCCAAAATTTATTCAATGCTTTTTTTCATAACTTGTCAGGTAACGACTTCCACTTCATTGTTCGAGAGTTTGCACGATTAAAATGCACGAAGTTCAACGCAATTGTACAAAATCATGACTGTTTTATATCATCAGTCAACGTGTAGGCGATATAAGCATTCGCTTTTTAGATTCATATACATTTATTAACTTTTCTCTTGATACGCTTGTAAACGGACTTTCAAGCGAGGACTTCAAATACATTCATGAGTATTTTCCAGATCCTGAGAAATGTAAACTTTGTATAAGGAAAAGTATTCTTCCATATGACTATATACAAAGCTTTCAAACGTTGGAAGAAAGCAAATTACCTCCTCAGCCTGCATTTTCAAGTGTATTAAATGTAGGCAGTACACCATCGCTAAGCTCATCTTCATATGATAAGCATACAATAGATATTTCAGATGAAGACTATTTGCATGCATGTAATGTGTGGTCAAAATTTAATATAATGTCATTATGTGAATATGCTGACTTGTATTTAAAAGTAGACACTTTTACTCTGTCATGTGTTTGAAAAGTTCCGTAAAATATGTTTAACTACTTATTGCTATTACTACACGTCTCCCGGTCTGTCGCGGGATGCAATGTTAAAGTATACAGGTGTTAGATTTGATCTTCTTACTGATGTTGACATGCTTTTGTTTTTGAACGCGGAATTCGCGGCGGACTTGTTTCGCTTGTTAACAGACATGCAATAGCAAATAATCCATACCTCAACATTTATGATTCGGAGAAAGAAGATTCTTATCTGATGTATTTTGATGTTAATAATCTGTATGGTTATGCATTGTCACAGGCTTTTCCATATTAAAGATTTTGTATGGCTATCAGAAAATGAAATTGAACATTGCGATGTTTATCTGGCTGCTAAAGATCCTAATCGCGGTTTTGTGTCAGAAGATTCTCTTGCATTCCCTTTTAATCTGCATAATTCACATTCTGACCTTCCTTTTTGTGTTGTTAAATGATTCCCCCTGATAATACGTCAAAGCATGTTAAACTGCTAGCTACCCTATTTCCAAAAAAAGTGGTATGTTATTCACATGCAATGTCTTGTTTAATGTCTAGAATACGGTTTACAATTAGAGTGTATTCATCGTATTATCGCGTTTAAACAGCAAGCATGGCTTAAACTGTGCATGAATTTAAATTCAGAGCATCATCAACGTGCTACTTCAACATTTGAAAGTACGTTTTTCATACTAATGAATAACTTCATCTATGGAAAAGGTGTGGAAAATGTACGCAAACACCGTAACATTCATTTCATTAATCAATGGGATGGCCGGTATGGGACACGCAAGTACATCTCGAAACCGAATGTTAAATCCTATCATGTCATTGATCGTGACCTTATTACTGTTGAAATGAAAAAAAACTGGGATAGTTTATGCAAAGCCAATTTATGCGGGAATGGTCATAAGAGTCTCAAAACAAAAACTGTATGATTTTCATTGTAGATTTGCAAAGCAGCAGTTTTCAGATCTTTCACTAATGTATCTGTCTGTCTGTTAGGTCACCAGCCCAGAGGCGGGTTGGATTCTCAAATAGCACCACCAAAGGTTATGCGGTTATAAGGAAACCGCAGACACCAGTAGTATAATAGGACAGTTCGGCCGCCACCGCCACCGCAGGCTCCCAGAGGCCACCTCCACCGCCACCACAGCCAGAGGCCTCCCAGAGGCCACCTCCACCGCCACCACAGCCAGAGGCCTCCTAGAGGCCTCCTCCGCCACCACCACAGCCAGAGGCCTCCCAGAGGTCTCCTCCACCACCCGCGGGAAATTTGAATTTGTAAACAAAGCCACGTGCTTTTTGACAGCTATCATCGACAACAACGTATCGCTAACCTCAGTACTGCCATCTTGACGGGCCTAAACCTCAGTAGTACCAACTTAACCTCACAAGCGCGAGATTTGAATTTGTAAACAAATCCACGTGTTTTTGATAGCCACGTGCTTTTTGACAGACAACAACGCATCGCTAACCTCAGTGCTGCCATCTTGACGGGCCTAAACCTCAGTAGTACCAACTTAACCTAACTAGCGCGAGGTAAACAAATCCACGTGCTTTTTTGACAGCTGTCATCCACCATCTTTAAACCACAGAGCACTGTGCTGCCCTCTTTATCGCAGTAGCTGCAAATTCGTCACCTGCCATCCGCAGTGCTGCCATCTTAACCGGCCTAAACCTTAGTGCTACCAACTTAACCTCACTAGCGCGAGATTTGAATCGGTAAACAAATCCACGTGCTTTTTTGACAGCTGTCATCCGCCATCTTTAATCTATAGAGCACAGTGCTGCCCTCTTTAGCTACTTACCTTTGAAATGTGGTGGCGGATAATTTGAAAAATGCTTTTTGACAGCAGCCATTTTTAATCTAGAGAGCACCGTGCTGCCCTCTTTAGCTAGATACCTTTGAAATGTGGTGGCAGGCAATTCTACATGACAGCAGCCATCTTCAATCAAGAGAGCACCGTGCTGCCCTCTATGTGGTGGCGGTAAATTCTACATGCTCTTGTTTGGAAACAAACTCACGCGCTTTTTTGACAGCCGTCATCCGCCATCTTTAATCAACAGAGCACAGTGCTGCCCTCTTTAGCTAGATACCTTTGAAATGTGGTGGTGGCAAATTCCACGTGCTCTTGTTTGGAAACAAAGCCATGTGCTTTTTTGACAGCTGTCATCCGCCATCTTTAATCAACAGAGCACCGTGCTGCTATCATGCGGGCAATTTCGTCAGCTGTCATGCGCCATCTTTAATCCACAGAACACCGTGCTGCCCTCTTTATAGCTACTACCTTAAGCACGTAGTAGCGGGCAATTTGAAAAGTTCTGTTAGCTATCATCCGCCATCTTTAATCAAGAGAGCACCGTACTGCCATCTTTAGCTAGATACCTTTGAAATGTGGTGGCGGCAAATTGAAAAATTCCACGTGCTCTTGTTTGGAAAAAAACTCACGTGCTTTTTTGACAGCTACCATCCGCCATCTTTAATCAACAGAGCACCGTGCTGCCCTCTGTAGTTGAAATGTGGTGGCGGCAAATTCTACGTGCTCTTGTTTGGAAACAAAGCCATGTGCTTTTTTGACAGGTGTCATCTGCTATCTTTAATCAACAGAGCACCGTGCTGCTATCTTGCGGGTAATTTTTACGTCACAGCTATCATCCACCATCTTGCATTGCTAACCTTAGTGTTGCCCTCTGTAGCTACTTACCTTTGAGGCGGACTATTTGAAAGAAAAAATCTATTTGACAAGCCATCACCCACCATCTTGCATCGCAAACCTCAGTGCTGCACTCTTTAGTTGAAATGTGGTAGCGGATAATTTGAAAAAATTCTTTTCTGACAAGCACCCATCTTTGAGCACCGTGCTGCTATCTTTATCGTAGTAGTGAGCAATTTAAAATCTAGATACTTTTTTCTAACAGTTGTCATCCGCCATCTTTAATCTAGAGAGCACCGTGCTGCCCTCTTTGTGGTGGTAGTAAATTCCACGTGCTTTACAAACCCACGTGCTTTTTGTCATCCGCCATCTTTAAACAAGAGAGCGCAGTGCCGCACTCTATGTAGTAGCGGATAATTTGAAAAAAAAATTTATGACAAACAGCCATCTTTATTCAACACAGTTACCGCTATCTTACATCGCTTACCTCGGTGCTGCACTCTTTAGTTGAAATGTGGTGGCGGTAAATTCGAACAAGTTTAATCATACATCGGGGGAGCTAGAGTAAGCACGTGCTGCAGTGATGACGTCATCATGCATATTTAGACTTGTCCGTTTTCTTAAGAGTAAGTCGGTGTAAAGGAATGCAATAAGTATGCATCATAAAAACAAGAGTTTGCATGTGCTGCAGTGATGACGTTATTGTGCATGTTTAAAACCGTTCGTTGACTAAAAGCTTTAGTCTTCGAGAAACAGTGATAGAGAGTGGAGTGCAAACATGACGAAAACATTAATAGTTGATGTGCAAGGCTTTAAAGTAAACGGAAACAAATTTGTGTTTAAAGAGGGGGCTGTGTTAGATTGCAGTGTGTTGTGGGCACCAAAACTTGTTAGTTTAGTATTTAGTCCACCGTTCCCTTACTGTTTGCAAACAGATGAAGATAAAAAGCAGACTCAGGGAGGACGACTAGAAAAGTATGATGGAAGTGGACCAAGCACTTCACAACTAAACAACCATGCTCTAGCTTTTCTCTTTTCTGAAGCGCGATATGAAGTAAATAATGTTGAAATAGATCGAACGAAGAATGTTGGTATTACAATTGCAATGAAACTCTACCCTTCTTTCTGTGATGAAGAAAGTAATCTTTTGCGGATGGCTGGATTGTGTCCAAAAGCTACTAACAACTGGATAATTAATGAGGATGGAACTTTTACGGGTATGTTATCACTGAAACATATTCTTGGATTCGCAGAAGACTTTACACGTATTATAATCAACGCAAAACAAGAGCTTATTCTAATCCGTGATCGAAGTGATTACAATTCTCTTAAAGCAGTAGAAACACCAGTAGAATCGAAAATAACACTGCATCGTATACTGTGGCGGATTCCACATGTAACCTTATCTGATCGTGAAAAACTTCGATTGCTCAAGATTGTAGAAAATGATACACCATTACCTATACGTTTTAGAAGTTGGGAGCTGCATGAATATCCTGTGTTACCACCTACAAACAAGCATAGCTGGGCTGTTAAAACATCACGTTTTACTGAGAAGCCCTTGTACATTATTTTTGGATTTCAAACTAATCGTAAATTCAATCACGAAAAAGATAGCTCACTGTTTGATCACTGTAAATTAAGACACGTTAGACTATATCTCAACGGAATTACGTATCCCTACGAAAACATAGACATTAACTTTGAGAAAAATAAGTTTGGGATGCTCTATGACATGTTTTGTAAATTTCAATCATCGTATTATCAGAAAGAAGATCGTCCGCTATTTACACCTCAAGAATTTAAAAATAAAGCACCGATTGTAATTATAGACTGCTCTTATCATGAAGAATCTATAAAAGAATCTCCAGTTGATATTCGTTTAGAATTTGAAACATCTGAAAACATTCCTGCTAACACAGCAGCCTATTGTCTTATTATTCATATGAGTGATGTTACTTACCATCCGCTAACGAATATTGTTACGAAACTATAAATAAGAATAGATCTTTATCATTTTCATTAGTGTGTGCTTCGACATCGTACGCTACGGAACAAAACTGTAAATGTGCATGCTGTTTGCATGCTCATACGCAACATCTTATTTATCTTTCACGAGTGAGTGAGGCTATTAAGATGTTCTATAAACATAGATCGTCGATACCGAAACATCTTATTCAATACTTACCACCAGGATTTTTATATACGTACGCTGCCTCTTACGTACATAATTTTTGGGACATCCTTTCTCTACACAGTAAGATGTCGATCGAAGTAGCTTTATGCAGAACTTGTGAACGACATTACAAGCATCGAGGAGAAAATGGTGATGATGATTGGGATGGACCAAATCCGAGGATTGAACACAGTACACAGTGTATGAATGAACTTTCTCTAGTTCCTCATGATGATGATGATTCCGAAAAGGAATAACAACAAGGTAAGAAGTATATGATCTTCTCTGTAAAGCATAACATACTTAGTATAATATATTTCTAAATGTTTTGTTTAATTTGAAAGTTGCAAGAGGCATTTCAGAAGCATACGTTGTTAAGAAGCACACCAACCTTGTCAGCAGCAAAAACGAACACTGTTGTAGTACATTTGTAAATAAATATTTGATCGCATTCAAAAATGTTGTACTTATTGCATTCCTTTACACCGACTTACTCTTAAGAAAACGGACAAGTCTAAACATGCATGATGACGTCATCACTGCAGCACGTGCTTACTCTAGCTCCCCCGATGTATGATTAAACTTGTTCGAATTTACCGCCACCACATTTCAACTAAAGAGTGCAGCACCGAGGTAAGCGATGTAAGATAGCGGTAACTGTGTTGAATAACGATGGCTGTTTGTCACAAATAATTTTTTCAAAATATCCGCTACTACATAGAGTGCGGCACTGCGCTCTCTTGTTTAAAGATGGCGGATGACAAAAAGCACGTGGGTTTGTAAAGCACGTGGAATTTACTACCACCACGAAGAGGGCAGCACGGTGCTCTCTAGATTAAAGATGGCGGATGACAACTGTTAGAAAAAAGCATCTAGATTTTAAATTGCTCACTACTACGATAAAGATAGCAGCACGGTGCTCAAAGATGGGTGCTTGTCAGAAAAGAATTTTTTTCAAATTATCCGCTACCACATTTCAACTAAAGAGTGCAGCACTGAGGTTTGCGATGCAAGGTGGTGGGTGATGGCTTGTCAAATAGATTTTTTCTTTCAAATAGTCCGCCTCAAAGGTAAGTAGCTACAGAGGGCAACACTAAGGTTAGCAATGCAAGATGGTGGATGATAGCTGTGACGTAAAAATTACCCGCAAGATAGCAGCACGATGCTCTTTTCATTAAAGATGACAGCTTGTCAAATAGAATTTTTCAAATTAACCGCCTCAAAGGTAAGTAGCTAAAGAGGGCAGCACTGTTCTCTCTGGATTAAAGATGGCTGCTTGTCAAAAAGAATTTTTCAAATTATCCGCCACCACAAAGAGGGCAGCACGGTGCTCTCTTGATTAAAGATGGTGGATGACAGCTGAAGAGCACATAGAATTTGTTTCCAAACAAGAGTACGTGGAATTTGCCGCCACCACATAGAGTGCAGCACGGTGCTCTGTAGATTAAAGATGGCGGATGACAGCTGACGAAATTACCCGCATGATAGCAGCACGGTGCTCTGTTGATTAAAGATAGCAGATGACACCTGTCAAAAAAGTACATGGCTTTGTTTCCAAACAAGAGCACGTAGAATTTGCCGCCACCACATTTCAACTACAGAGGGCAGCACGGTGCTCTGTTGAATAAAGATGGCGGATGGTAGCTGTCAAAAAAGCACGTGAGTTTGTTTCCAAACAAGAGCACGTGGATTTTTCAATTTGCCGCCACCACATTTCAAAGGTATCTAGCTAAAGATGGCAGTACGGTGCTCTCTTGATTAAAGATGGCGGATGATAGCTAGCAGAACTTTTCAAATTGCCCGCTACTACGTGCTTAAGGTAGTAGCTATAAAGAGGGCAGCACGGTGTTCTGTGGATTAAAGATGGCGGATGACAGCTGACGAAATTGCCCGCATGATAGCAGCACGGTGCTCTGTTGATTAAAGATGGCGGATGACAGCTGTCAAAAAAGCACATGGCTTTGTTTCCAAACAAGAGCACGTGGAATTTGCCGCCACCACATTTCAAAGGTATCTAGCTAAAGAGGGCAGCACTGTGCTCTGTTGATTAAAGATGGCGGATGACGGCTGTCAAAAAAGCGCGTGAGTTTGTTTCCAAACAAGAGCATGTAGAATTTACCGCCACCACATAGAGGGCAGCACGGTGCTCTCTTGATTGAAGATGGCTGCTGTCATGTAGAATTGCCTGCCACCACATTTCAAAGGTATCTAGCTAAAGAGGGCAGCACGGTGCTCTCTAGATTAAAAATGGCTGCTGTCAAAAAGCACTTTTCAAATTATCCGCCACCACATTTCAAAGGTAAGTAGCTAAAGAGGGCAGCACTGTGCTCTATAGATTAAAGATGGCGGATGACAGCTGTCAAAAAAGCACGTGGATTTGTTTACCGATTCAAATCTCGCGCCAGTGAGGTTAAGTTGGTAGCACTAAGGTTTAGGCCGGTTAAGATGGCAGCACTACGGATGACAGGTGACGAATTTGCAGCTACTGCGATAATGAGGGCAGCACAGTGCTCTGTGGTTTAAAGATGGTGGATGACAGCTGTCAAAAAAGCACGTGGATTTGTTTACCTCGCGCTAGTTAGGTTAAGTTGGTACTACTGAGGTTTAGGCCCGTCAAGATGGCAGTACTGAGGTTAGCGATGCGTTGTTGTCTGTCAAAAAGCACGTGGCTGTCAAAAAACACGTGGATTTGTTTACAAATTCAAATCTCGCGCTTGTGAGGTTAAGTTGGTACTACTGAGGTTCAGGCCCGTCAAGATGGCAGTACTGAGGTTAGCGATGCGTTGTTGTCGATGATAGCTGTCAAAAAGCACGTGGCTTTGTTTACAAATTCAAATTTCTCGCGGGTGGTGTAGCAGACCTCTGGGAGGCCTCTGGCTGTGGTGGTGGCGGTGGAGGTGGCTTCTGGGAGGCCTCTGGCTGTGGTGGCGGTGGAGGTGGCCTCTGGGAGCCTGCGGTGGCGGTGGCGGCCGAACTTTCCTATTATACTACTGACACCAATGGCAGCACCAAAATGAGTCGTACTTGACAAGACGAGAAGTGAGGCAGTTTGCCATTGCTTTCCTCACTGGGTCAGAAAGTGCTATTGCAGCACGACTGACCCTATGTGCAACACCTTTCATAACACTCAGATGCACTAGTCGTGCTCTGAATGTCATTACTCAACACCACCCATACCCCAGCAGCTTCCATATTGTCACAGCCATGGATGAGACTGGGACTTCGGAGAAAGGTACACTTTTCTCTGGCCTGTGTATATGGATACAGATAATATTATTTATCATATTCGGAATACAAACGTCTACAGTTTAATGCGTAAACATTCTAAATACACTGACTGACAGAGCAAATGCAACACCAAGAAGGAGTGGTCAGAACTTTATGCCAATTGCAGGGTAGACTGACGTCACTGAGGTATGCTCACGATGTGAAATGCGCCGCTGTGCTGCGCACGTAGCGAACGATAAATGGGACACGGCGTTGGCGAATGGCCCACTTCGTACCGTGATTTCTCAGCCGACAGTCATTGTAGAACGTGTTGTCGTGTGCCACAGGACACGTGTAGAGCTAAGAATGCCAGGCCGCCGTCAACGGAGGCATTTCCAGCAGACAGACGACTTTACGAGGGGTATGGTGATCGGGCTGAGAAGGGCAGGTTGGTCGCTTCGTCAAATCGCAGCCGATACCCATAGGGATGTGTCCACGGTGCAGCGCCTGTGGCGAAGATGGTTGGCGCAGGGACATGTGGCACGTGCGAGGGGTCCAGGCGCAGCCCGAGTGACGTTAGCACGCGAGGATCGGCGCATCCGCCGCCAAGCGGTGGCAGCCCCGCACGCCACGTCAACCGCCATTCTTCAGCATGTGCAAGACACCCTGGCTGTTCCAATATCGACCAGAACAATTTCCCGTCGATTGGTTGAAGGAGGCCTGCACTCCTGGCGTCCGCTCAGAAGACTACCATTGACTCCACAGCATAGACGTGCACGCCTGGCATGGTGCCGGGCTAGAGCGACTTGGGTGAGGGAATGGCGGAACGTCGTGTTCTCCGATGAGTCACGCTTCTGTTCTGTCAGTGATAGTCACCGCAGACGAGTGTGGCGTCGGCGTGGAGAAAGGTCAAATCCGGCAGTAACTGTGGAGCGCCCTACCGCTAGACAACGCGGCATCATGGTTTGGGGCGCTATTGCGTATGATTCCACGTCACCTCTAGTGCGTATTCAAGGCACGTTAAATGCCCACCGCTACGTGCAGCATGTGCTGCGGCCGGTGGCACTCCCGTACCTTCAGGGGCTGCCCAATGCTCTGTTTCAACAGGATAATGCCCGCCCACACACTGCTCGCATCTCCCAACAGGCTCTACGAGGTGTACAGATGCTTCCGTGGCCAGCGTACTCTCCGGATCTCTCACCAATCGAACACGTGTGGGATCTCATTGGACGCCGTTTGCAAACTCTGCCCCAGCCTCGTACGGACGACCAACTGTGGCATATGGTTGACAGAGAATGGAGAACCATCCCTCAGGACACCATCCGCACTCTTATTGACTCTGTACCTCGACGTGTTTCTGCGTGCATCGCCGCTCGCGGTGGTCCTACATCCTACTGAGTCGATGCCGTGCGCATTGTGTAACCTGCATATCGGTTTCAAATAAACATCAATTATTCGTCCGTGCCGTCTCTGTTTTTTCCCCAACTTTTATCCCTTTCGAACCACTCCTTCTTGGTGTTGCATTTGCTCTGTCAGTCAGTGTACTTTGATACTTCTTCTTTTTCACCATGTAATCAATGTGACATTAAGCCACCTAATAAGAAAGTCATTGGTCTCATGAAAGATGAATGTGGTATGAATATTATGACTGAGTTTATTGGTTTAGCACCAAAAATGTATGCATATGAGGCAGAAAATTCTCAATCTGTAAAAAAGTTCAAGTGCAGTTAGGCATTTACATGTTCAACACTATCGTAATGTACTAGCATCTAAAATGCTGCTCTTTGTAGACAGATGAGAATACTTTCACGCAGAATTCAAGTTTTTACTATTGAATAGAATAAATGCTCATTAATTCCATTTGATAATAAACGTAAGAGGAATAGTGATTCTCTTACGAGTGTACCATGGGGGTTTAAAACATATAGCTGGTTGTTATGACATGATTTTTATGTAAATAATTCATAAAACTTTCATTATTGTAAATATAATGAGTATGTGTTAAAAGGAGAAAGATTATCTAAAAATAGAAGTAAATTCAAAAAGACTATTACATCACCATTTATTTTAAAATTCTATTTTTATTTCTATATTCATGATGTAAAATTATGTAAAATATATACTCTAAATTTTTACATTTATCTGCATTCTTTAAAATTGAAATTCGATTTTTTATCTTTTCTATATTAATTACATATGTTTGCAATATACAAAGATCACTAATAGTTTTTTTCAAGTACCTTCCAATTTCTAAATTCATTCACATATTGAATATGTAACATACTGTTTATTTTCGAAAAATAATGAATACGTAAACACATTTTCAGAAAATTATAACATTTCTATATTGATATAAAATCACAAATAGTAATAATAATATTTTGCTTGCAATATTCAAAAAATCACTAATAAAGATGAAGATGAATAATATAAAAATGTTATAATGTTTTATTTTTACTACAAGAGATTAACATCACACATCTATTCCTCTTCCTTTGTCCATCTAATTATGACTTTTATTATTATATGATAAAACCTGTTATAAATGTGTGAAAAATTCAAAATGGTATAAAACAAGTTAAGTATCACCTTCTCTTTACCGCACTCTCCTCATTCATCTACCGCTCCTTCCTCTTCTTTTATCTAACGAAATGGGTAAAAAGAAGCAGTTAAGTAAAACTTATGCGACACATCATATTATGAGGTGAAAAGAACAAGAGGACAACTCTAAACCCTGCTTACCAGTTTGATAACATAACGTAAGTATATCTGCAGCAAAACAGGGTGATAAATGTTATTAATGATAAATTATTTAATCTGATCCTCACATCCGTTATTCTTTGCAAACTAGACTGCAAGATCGACATCAGATAGCTCTTCATTTGTATTAATACCAAAATTATGATTTCGTTTGCTCGAAAACCGTAAAAGTAGATGCACATTATTGTGCATTACATTAGCTAATTGGATAACGTTCAAGTCTTCGGTTTAAAAACCTGTCAAGATAACAGCTGTGAGATTTTCCGCGCCTCACCCTTGTCAAAAGCACGTGCTGTGTGGCTAAGTCCCGTCAAAATGACCGCTGTGAGGTTAGAATCGTTCTCCTTTGCAAAATTCCGCGCCTCACACTTGTCGAAAAGCACG
Source organism: Anabrus simplex (assembly GCF_040414725.1). NCBI lineage: Eukaryota > Metazoa > Arthropoda > Insecta > Orthoptera > Tettigoniidae > Anabrus > Anabrus simplex. The sequence continues at coordinate 701,790,532 of NC_090266.1, read as the reverse complement.
TGGTGTGTGGCTAAGTCCCGTCAAGGTGACAGCTGTAAGGTTAGAGTCGTTCTCTTTTTCAAAATTCCGCGCCCCACACATGTCGAAAGCACGTGGTGTGCGGCTAAGTCCCGTCAAGATGCGCGCGCATTGACATTCGAAAAATTTCGAGATGAGTTTATATTTTTTCTACCAGAGAGTGCATCAATCACCAGTCGATGCACGCGCATCACAATCGAAAAATTTCGAAATGAGTTTACATTTTCTTCTACCAGAGTGCACAACAATCGCCTGTCGCGAGGTTAGCCTCGCTCACTTATTCAATTTCCACGCCACACACCTGTCAAAAAGCATGTGCTGTGTGGTTAAGTCCCCTCAAGATGACAGCAGTGAGGTTAGCCTCGCTCACTTATTCAAATTCCGCGCCACACACCTGTCAAAAAGCACGTGCTGTGTGGCTAAGTCCCGTCGAGATGACAGGAGTGAGGTTAGCCTCGCCCACTTATTCAAATTCCGAGTCTCACACGCGTCAAAACAAGTGCATGTGGTTAGAACCATCAAGATAACAGCAGTGAGGTTACGGTCACCAACTTATTCAAATTCCGCGCCAAAACACGAACACATGGTCAAAAGTGAGGTTAGGACCCGTCAAGATGACAGCTTTGAAAACACAAGCACGTGGTCTTGTTTGTAAACAATAGCACGTAGCCGTGACATCATGAGCATGTGACCATGACATCATGGAATCAATATCCTTACCACGGGTTAATGACTTCGTGGAAAAATGCTGACGCAGCACCCATTGTTTTAGAACCCGTGTTGCTATACTTCTCCTCTGGACACACAATGAGCAATTTAGAAATAAGTATTTCCTTTCTCCAGTACCAGCAGAAGCAATACTGTTTCATTACATTTCGATGCTTAAAAGCAAACAGTTTCTTAACTATAATTTAGCTTATTTGTTAGAAATCCGAGTTTCTATGTTTCCACCTGTAGTATATACGTTCTGAGAAACACTTCTCAAGTATGTATACACGGTATCATTGCTACCATACAAATGGTGACCTCATCATGTACCGGTAACTCAAATGTATAATTTCTTTAAGGATTTGAAGATTTTACTCAAATAACAATAAAACATTCTTGGGGAACATAACTGACAGAATTATGCACAAACCAAGGAACAATTCATGATATCTGTCACTCAGTCAGACGATCACAGCAGAAAGTTACGACCATCTTGTATGCTACTGCTTCACTTAAAAACATGTCAAGAGCATTTGTAAAGTTAAATCACGATATGTTTCAAGTTCATTGTTCTTACGGATTTCTGAATGTAAATGAGCAATGTTGCACTCTCAGTACGTGATACCATTCTTGTGGCTATTAAATAGTAAATGAAAGACAGAGGGGGCAATCGGCAATGCAAGACTAGCAAAACAAAAGTCAAGTATGTCGACGGAGGGAGTGCTTTTCAATATTTCCAAGGTAGTAGTTCAGTGGCAAGTTTCAATTTGCATGTGGATCGCTCTGAAAACCCTTAAGTCATAGATTATGATCTCAAATACAGTAGAAGTCCGCTATCGCGAGTACGGCATATAACGAGAACTCCGACATAGCGACGATTTTTTTCGGTCCCTTCAAAATTCCTATATTAAACTGTGTATCGTCATTCGGTTACAGCGAGAGCCCTATCACTGACGCATCCGTAATTACGAGCGATTAAGCGCGCGCCATTTTTCCCGTTATCGATATTTATGCATCCCGGCGTTGATATTGCATGCGATTGATTACCTTCGTCATCGTTTCCTCGCTATGTGCACTGCGAGTTCTCTCGTCGACATTCGTAGGCGATGTCGGAGTCGATTAGTAATACCCGTCGACTGCTGTTCGTAAAGAAAATTCAAAATGAAAGAGAAACATATTTTCGTAATAAATGCGTAAATAAACGGTTTTTAACTCGTTAAAAATTAAGGCGGACTAAACGAGCGCTCTTAATTTTGAGGCTAGATACTGCAATTAAGTAAAAATGGGATACACCTCGAGATATGGCAGAGTGCTTAATTTTGATTTCGGAGGTTAGTTTATATTTTCTCGCGTGTGGTTAAATTTCGGAAAGGCTAATATGAAAATGTATAGCGAGAAGGTTATCATTTCTCTACTGGCGCTTGAAGTGTGTTTTCATCATACGTATAGTATGGTTAAGTTAGGATAGGTGACGCTGTTTGAATAAGAAAACTGAAACGTTTGCAACAAAATGCGATCGATCTTCTTTGGTACCGTACGGTATAGTTTTCTCACTTTGTGCGGTTGCGAGCTCTCTCGTCGACATTCAAAGGCGATGTTGGAGTTGATTAGTAATACCCGTCGACTGCTGTTCTCTAAAGAAAATTCGAAATAAAAGAGGATAACATGTTTCGTAATAAATGCATAAATAACGTGGCCGATAGCAGTTGTTAACTCGTTCAAAGAACTGAATTAAACGATATCTTAATTTTAATGTTACCGGGTATATACGGAAATTAAGTAAGAATGTGATACAATCAAGATATGGCAGAGTATATCACTGATTTCAGAGGGTATTTCACATCTTCTCGCGTCTAGTTAAATTTCTGAAAGGCTATTTAAATGTAAATTTTTCGCGAGGAGGTTATTTTTCTACATGCGTTTGATATATGTTTTCATGATACATATACGGTTAGGTTAGGTGACGCCGTTTGAAGAAGAGAACTGAAGTGTTTGACACAGAAACCTCTGGACTGATACCGTATTTCTCCGTATCCAAGACTTTTTTTTCTTAGAATCTCATGCGAAAACTCAAGGGTTGCCTTGCATTCGCGGCCTAACAGTAAGTTAATGGATACCACTGGCAACTACCGCGGTAACCACGCTATTTACTTTCACACGCGCACAAAACTCGTTGACAATAAACGACCGCCTCTTTACGATAGCCTACATCGCTAGCCGCGACAACCCGTTGTACAGTGCCTGTGTGTAACGTCACTGGATCTCAGGAAATAGTGAAGAGAGTATGGCGTTCTATTAGCCTCTACAGAAAAGTTTCTCAAATCTGCAGAATGACATCAAAACATGCGAGCCTTCGAATCCTTAGAAAGGCCATGGCTACTCAGTGGCAGAGTTATAACGCGTCTATTGTACTTGACGCTTAGTAAAATTAAGTCTTATAGACAGCAGGAATATTTTCGTGATGGACAGTCGTATTGTAAAGATACGTGGAAAAGGTATTGCCGGCAAATTTTCAATGGGTTCTAGTCGATGTTATGATGCCAATTTTAAGTTAATGGTTATTAAACACTCGGAAATGTAGAATAATTGTGCAGCCGCAAGAAAATACGGCATAGGCCTAACTAAAGCCAATATTTGGCGTTAGCGTGAAGACAAAGTGCTAAAATAATGCGTACTGTACAAAAAATGCATTCAGTGGTACGCAACAAGGACGCTTTAAGGAAGTCGAAGATGAAATAGTGACGTATATGCATGAAAAACGCAAGGGCGGAATGGCTTTCAACGTCCGCGATTAGGCCTATACATCGCTAGCCGATGAATTTGGCCGAACCCGGCAAGCGAGACATGCGTGTAGCGGTAGCCGGTTATATCTGACGCTGAGTAAAAGTAACAGTTTTATAGACAGCAAGAATAATTTCCTGATGGATCGTCGTAATGTAGAGACGCATAGAATAGGTAAAGTCGGCAAATTTTCAACGGGTTATCTTCGGTATTATGATGCCAATTTTAAGTTAATGGTCCTTAAACCCGAGGAAATAAAGAATAATTGTGCAGCCGCAAAAGAAAAACAAAACACGGCATGACGAAAGTCGATGTTCGGCGTTTGAAAATGCGAAGTCCTACTGTACAACAAAGGCATTCACATGATTTTACAAAGTACTTTTTGAGCCTGATTTAAATTTTTTGAAGGAAAAAGTGGGGTTCATCTTGGATTCGGAGAAATACGGTACTATATTTTTTTCAGAATGTCATTAAACATACACTTTCACGTAGTATCAGATTTCGAAAAATAACGAACAAGTAAGCCGTAGTGTGGATATCATCTGCGGAAACGCAAGTTTTGAACAAAATGATTGCCGTTTCATACCGATTTTTATATGCATGGGGGGTTTTCAGACTTTTCTAAAAAATCGGATATAACGACAATCCGTTAGAGCGAGTAATTTTTTCGACGTGATGAATTCTCGCTATAACGGACTTCCTCTGTATTTACACAGAGGCCACCCGAAAAGGAATAACTCGACAGTTAGCGGCAAATGATAATTCTCAATGTTAGACATTCAGAAAGAAAATTTGTGTACGCTTGTAACACGCATAGAAGAAACTTTTAAAAAAGAATTGTGACTAGGGAGGAAAAGTTGATGTATACAACATTTAAAAAAAACTATCTTGCGGTCCTAATGAAAATGTCTCTGTTACCACAACCAAAAGTTAGACATGTGAGACAATAACTTTCTGATTTTTTTTTTTCCCCATGGGCCAAACTGAGATACAAATTCTATGTTTACATTCTCAGGTACTTGTAAGGAAAGAACAATTTGAAATGACCAGACAAGTGTTGCGTGAATAACAAGCAATAGTGTCATGATAATGCATCTCCACACTACATTCATGATTGTACAATACATGAAAGAAACCAATAAATTAACATTCGCCTTACTCACTTGATCAAGTGTAACATTTTTCTGATTAATAAAATGAAAATGAAACTCCTGGGTTGGAGATTTAGTACTTGAAGGGACTGAGATTGAATTGTTAACAGCATAGTGTATGTTATCAGAAGTTGATTAAGAAAAGTGTACCATACTTTAGTTTGAGATTCTTTCATTAACTATGAAGAATTTTCAAAAATGCCTCTGATTTAAAGCAAATCAACAGCTTTTTACAGTCCTTGGAATGTTTGGACATTGAACAAGATTTCCTAAGTATTCAGAAACTAAAATCATGGTAGCATATTGAAGTTTTAAGCATCTTCAAACAGTGTAAAGGAAGTTAGTAAGACATAATACAAATATTATTCTTATTACTATTAATTTTTGGCATGGTTCATGGTGTGGGTTACTGTAGTCTCGTCCTAGTTCGTGAACCATGGGCAACGGCTGAGTGGCCTAGTAAGTGGTCCTGAGAGTCGGGATACCAGTTGCTATGGAATGGGAGTAGGCATCTCGGACATATTCTGAGTCATGACCCTCCTTGTGCTCAGGCGGCTAGGACTATAGGACTATACAATTCACCGGTGGTCCATAACCTGTTAGAGGAGAGATCCTCACTTGAACTATGGGCAAGTAGGGTAGCATCCTGCTTCATGAATTCACCGAGCTCAGAACATTTTAAGCAAGCCTCAGGCCTATGAGAGTGACCGAGTCCCACTCCCATTTGACAGGCGAGGGACTCCTTGGCGAACGAAATGGAATTTGATGGGGAACTATCAATATTAATGGGGCTTATGGAAGAAAGAAAGTAGAAGTAGCTGAGTCAGCAAAGAGGATGCATCTGGATGTGTTAGGAGTGATATTTGGGTAAAGGGAGATGACAAGGAAGAGATAGGAGATTATAAAGTGTACTTGACGGGTGTTAGAAAGGAAAGGGCAGAGTCTGGGGTAGGGCTCTTTATCAGGAATACCATTGCACGCAAGACAGTTTCTGTTAGGCACGTAAATGAGCGAATGATGTGGGTAGATTTGTCATTTGGAGGAATTAGGACTAGAATTGTCTCCGTGTAGTCACCATGTGAGGGTGCAGATGAGGATGAAGTTGACAAGTTTTATAAAGCATTGAGTGACATCGTGGTCAGGGTCAACAGCAAGGGTAGAATAGTATTAGTGGGCAATTTCAATGCGAGAGTTGGGAATAGAACTGAAGGATACGAAAGGGTGATAGGTAAATGTGGGGGAAGATACGGAAGCTAATGAGAATGGGAAGCGTTTGCTGGACTTCTGTGCTACTATGGGTTTAGCAGTTACGAAGTGACTTCGAATTCAGGAAATCTGTAAGGAATGTACAAGTTTTCTGGGGATTTTTCGATGATACAGACCTTTACCTGATCTGTAGTGAACTAAGTATCTCTAGGCCTAGGGTAGAGAAAGTGAAATCTGTCTGCAAACGAATAAGGGTAGAAAATATCCAGGATGAGGAAATTAGACAGAAGTACATGGATATGATTAGTGAGAAGTTTCGAACAGTAGACAGTAAGCAGGTTCAGGATATAGAAAGTGAATGGGTGGCATACAGGGATGCTGTAGTAGAAACAGCAAGGGAATGCCTAGGAACAACTGTGTGTAAAGATGGGAAAAGGCGAACACCTTGGTGGAATGATGAACTGAGAGCAGCTTGTAAACGTAAAAAACAGGCTTATCAGAAATGGCTCCAAACAAGGGCCAAGGCAGACAGGGATTTGTATGTAGATGAAAGAAACAGAGCGAAACAAATAGTTGTTGAATCCAAAAAGAAGTTGTGGGAAGATTTTGGTAATGACCTGGAAAGGCTAGGTCAAGCAGCGGGGAAACCTTTCTGGACAGTAATAAAGATTCTTACGAAGGGAGGAAAAAAGGAAATGAACAGTGTTTTGAGTAATTAAGGTGAACTCATAATAGATCCCAGGGAATCACTGGAGAGGTGGAGAGAATATTTTGAACATCTTCTCAATGTAAAAGGAAATCATTCTTGCGGTGTTGTGAACAGCCAAGCTCATGGGGAGGAGGAAAATGATGTTGGTGAAATTACGCTTGAGGAAGTGGAAAGGATGGTAAATAAAATCCATTGTCATAAAGCAGCAGGAATAGATGAAATTAGACCTGAAATGGTGAAGTATAGTGGGAAGGCAGGGATGAAATGGCTTCATACAGTAGTAAAATTAACATGGAATGTTGGTAAGGTACCTTCAGTTTGGACAAAAGCAGTAACTGCACCTATCTATAAGCAAGGGAACAGGAAGGATTGCAACAACTATCCAGGTATCTCATTAATTAGTATACCAGGCAAAGTATTCACTGGCATCTTGGAAGGGACGGTGCGATCAGTTGTTGAGAGGAAGTTGGATGAAAACCAGTGTGGTTTCAGACCATAGAGAGGCTGTCAGGATCAGATTTTCAGTATACACCAGGTAATTGAAAAATGCTACGAGTGGAATAGGCAGCTGTGTTTATGTTTTGTACATCTAGAGAAAGCATATGACAGGGTACCGATAGAAAAGATGTACGCTATACTGGGGGACTATGAAATTAAATGTAGATTATTAAAATCAATCAAAGGCATTTATGTTGACAATTGGTCTTCAGTGAGAATTGATGGTAGAATGAGTTCTTGGTTCAGGGTACTTACAGGGGGTAGACAAGGCTGTAATCTTTCACCTTTGTTGTTCGTAGTTTACATGGATCATCTGCTGAAAGGTATAAAGTGGCAGGGAGGGATTCAGTTAGGTGAAAATGTAGTAAGGAGTCTGTCCTATGCTGAGGACTTGGTCTTCATGGCAGATTGTGCCAAAAGCCTGCAGTCTAATATCTTGCCGGGCTGAGTGGCTCAGACGGTTGAGGCGCTGGCCTTCTGACCCCAACTTGGCAGGTTCGATCCTGGCTCAGTCCGGTGGTATTTGAAGGTGCTCAAATACGTCAGCCTCGTGTCAGTAGATTTACTGGCACGAAAAAGAACTCCTGCGGGACTAAATTCTGGCACCTCGGCGTCTCCGAAAACCGTAAGAGTAGTTAGTGGGACGTAAAGCAAATAACATTATTATTATTATCTAATATCTTGGAACTTGAAAATAGATGCAATGAGTATGGTATGAAAATTAGCCTCTCGAAGACTAAATTGATGTCAGTAGGTAAGAAATTCAACAGAATTGAATGTCAGATTGGTGATACAAAGCTGGAACAGGTCGATATTTTCAAGTATTTAGGTTGTGTGTTCTCCCAAGATGGTAATATCGTAAGCGAGATTTAATCAAGGTGCAGTAAAGCTAATGTAGTGAGCTCGCAGTTGTGATCAACAGTATTCTGTAAGAAGGAAGTCAGCTCCCAGACAAAACTATCTTTACATCGGTCTGTTTTCATACCAACTTTGCTTTACAGGAGCGAAAGCTGGGTAGACTCAGGATATCTTGTTCATAAGTTAGAAGTAACAGACATGAAAATAGCAAGAATGATTGCTGGTACACACAGGTGGGAACAATGGCAGGAGGGTACTGGAATGAGGAGATAAAGGCTAATTTAGGAATGAACTCGATGGATGAAGCTATACGCATAAACAGGCTCTGGTGGTGGGGTCATGTGAGGCGGAGGAGGATAGGTTACCTAGGAGAATAATGGACTCTGTTATGGAGGGTAAGAGATGTAGAGGTAGACCAATACGACGATGATTAGGCTCAGTTTCTAACGAGTTAAAGATAAGAGGTATAGAACTAAATGAGGCCACTGCACTAGTTGCAAATCGAGGATTGTGGCGACGTTTAGTAAATTCACAGAGGCTTGCAGACTGAATGCTGAAAGGCATAACAGTCTATAATGATTATGTATGTATGTATGTATGTATGTATGTATGTATGTATGTATGTATGTATGTATGTATGTATGTATGTATGTTAATTTTTGGCAGTATTGTAACTTTAAGGATGTCAAACGTTTGCACATGTGATATTGCAACATATGACATGGCTGAAAACTGCACATTCCTGTGTTTCCTCTTGAGCTTTATTGATCTTGATACAAAATGTCAAGTGAATTGGAAACTGATGCCACTTTAAGAAAAAGGAAGTTATCTACAGTTAAATCATCTACAGGGATCTCTGCCTATTCTGAATGTACAGTGCACTGATCGACTGTTGGCAAGCAAAACGGTGGGTATTCCTGTCCATGCTACTAATAAAACATGTAGCCCTAAACTGAAGCACTTCTGAATTAAGCATAAATGTTTTTTCATTGCACATGCGACCATCGATAAAAAATGCATTCTTGACATTTGTACTGTTTTGTTGGGGCACGTCAACGACTTCATTAATATAATTGAAAAGTGCTCCTGGTTTGCTATGAGCATGTCAGCCAAATCAGATTTGAAAATTGGCACATTACAGTTTGCTCATAGTAAAGGTACAATTCTTTGGGTTTCCATGACAATAAATTATGACACAGAGGATCGACTCACTTTCCTAACTACTGGAGTGGAAGAAGTTCACAACCTTAGTGTTAAAATTATGACATAGAGAAAAGGCTTTTTACATTTCACCAACATCATTTCAAGCTAGCAAATATAGAGAGAGCTACAAAGAGACATTAACATTGCACCGAATAGCTTCTTCTCGACTAAGCGACTCTCTGCAACTCAACACAGACTGGAACAGCTGACCAAGAAGATAGCGCAAGCATGCTTGCCCCCTTCCACCTCCCCTCTCGCATTGTATGGCTCAGCGCTATCACAGTCCAGGCGGCCTTGAAGAACTGGTGAATGTTTTGGCATATCAGAGTGCTATATTTTCTTTAATAATTTAAAAATATATGGCTAGAAATGTTTATGCTTTTAAAGACACAATGCAAATCTACAGGCCAAGAGCTTTCATCAGAATGTTTTACAACGTCAATTGGTTCAGCCGTTCTCTCAAAGTTCAAAAATAAATAATCAGCCTAGTATTTTAAATATATAGATTATTATAAGCCCACTTGGTGACAATGATCGTTAAAGCATCAAGTCTATATGGTCCGACACTGTTGTTAGCCAAATCGAGTTCCATTGATGGTAAAATAATTCACCATGGGAATATTAGTCGTCAGGGAGAGGTGATGGTACAGAATTTCTAATCACTAGATTGTGTGCCAAAAGCCTAAATTAAATTCTAAACCTCTCCATAGTGTTCATGTGGAATGAGAACATATGATCCTGTTGGTAGCGATTTGTCCGTCAGATACACACATTTAAGTGTTATTCGAGAGAAGTGGGTTGTGAGCCAACACCGGGTCTCACCCTCCTCCTCCTCCTCCTCCTCCTCCTCCTCCTCCTCCTCATCATCATCATCATCATCATCATCATCATCATCATCATCCGACACCCAGATGTGATATTTACATTCCGTAGTGGCGCTTAAAAACTCTTCTCCCTCCTCCCAATAACTGAAAATGGGCCCCTCTTTTCCTGATAAGAAAAGTTACAAGATTATTTCATAGTACAAGGTTGTATATTATTACAATGAACAGCAATGATGATGATGATAATAATAATAATAATAATAATAATAATAATAATAATAACTTAAAAAACTTAGTTTTCAAATCCGAAGGAATTTAAATAAAACACTAATATCACACACGCATGCACGCGAAATGCATATTCCAATTAATAGTAACCAAAACACACTGACCATCACAACATTAAGAAATAATCTTGTTCCTAGGACCAAATAATTTACTACTATTTACAACTCAACCATCCATCGTAGGCCTACCTGGCTACACTGACTGCCGAGAGTTATAAACAGACTGGAAACTTCAGTATTTAGGGTTAGATAAGGAGGATGTCTTTGTTATCACATCTTCGCTGACTATTAGATTCTCAGATCTGGCTAATTACTTCAAAAGCCTTGTTGATTGTTGTGAGTGGCAGCAAGGGATGGTTATTATTAGAACAGGTTGGGAAACACACATTCTTTCCGAAATAACCACCATACTCCTACTGGCGAAAGAAAAACTGCACTACGATGGCGTAAGTTTGGAATAACCCTCTGTAATACAAATAATACGGTGTTATGTGCTGTAACTTTATCAGTATGTAAAATGTAATATTTAAAATGACTCTTCAACTACTGAATTAAGAAACAGTCATGGGCCCCTCACCCCCACCCCACAGGGTCCTTATCGCTGCCACTGTTTACATTGTATTAAAATTCAGAAAAGGACAAACAAGCCCTGCTTGACTTGTTGGAAATATACGATTACATTTTAGCAGGTCCAGAGAAAATCATCATGATTTTAGGAAGAAATTGGAAATTTTTTCTTAGGGTCATAATATAAAGTTACAAATTAAGCTCTATATCCCTGTTCTTGAGGTATGTAGCTACTAGTTTTCCTAAAAAATTATAACACAAAAGTAGAGTTAAAATAAAACATTATATTTGTCAATATACACTTTATTATTGAACTAATATACATTATAAAATAGTTACAATAAATACATTATAATCACAGATTTAAATGAACATTTCCAGTCCTTTATTATAACAAAAATAAAACAATCCATATCTGAGGTCTGAGGAGCAGAAATGATCAAATTTGCCACTGCTGTGAAAAGGAAATGACACTTCTTAAGTGTTATTTTATGACTAAAACATCATCCCTGTGGTTCTCTTACCTCTATATTGCTACAATACTCAACAAAAATACATTATTTTTTCTTACATTAGAATTTCTTTGGTTCGATGATTTAACAAAATGTACAATCCCCAATCAGTGGTGCATGTGAATAGAAAATGTATTAAATTCCATTTTTTTCCTACAATAGTCACTGACATGGACATTTGATTTCCTCTCCCTGTCTATTCATTAGCAGATGACTCCATCTTTCCCTGTATTTTTTCCTCCTTTGCTCCCCTCAACCCATGTCTGAAATATGACATTATAATTTGATGTTAAGAATAGGCTACTATATCATACCTTATATAGCATGACAGCACATATCACCTACATTGGCAGAATGAAATCTGTACTAGAGAATGAAAAATGAAAACATACAACCTGTTTTCCAGTCAATGACCGGGTCAGGGATGTAATGAATGAAACATATATAAGCTATTAATATGATGGGGTTGCCACTCCCAAAGTGATTTATTAATGACTGATAGATGCTATGAAATGAGAATGGAGTGTGTTGCTGGAATGAAATATGACAGGGAAAACCGGAGTACCCGGAGAAAAACCTCTCCCGCCTCCGCTTTGTCCAGCACAAATCTCACATGGAGTGACCGGGATTTGAACCACGGTATCCAGCGGTGAGAGGCCGATGCGCTGCCGCCTGAGCCACGGAGACTCTGTACTAGAGAATATGCAATAGAAATAATGGGGGTGACAATCTCTACTTAACACAATGGACAGGCAGTAGGATCCAATCCCACAAATTATGTCAGAGAAGATGAATTTCCTATGGACACCATGCATGAGTCTGAAAATCATAGCGGTGGCACTGCAGTACATCTCCTTTCCTAACTCCCTACAGGACAGTGATGACGGCATTCATTAATCAGTTACAAGTAACACAATAACTGCGGCATCCCGACAAAAAAAGGTTGTAATTCTAGTGAAAATAGATTGATAAAAACGAAGAAATCTTTGTGTTAGTGGACAAGTAATTCATGTGAAATAAAGAGGGATAACTGAGGAGCTTTACTGCAAACTTCCCCAGCATCAATTTAATGTTTTTGTTTGTTTTTATGCTGAAACATCTTGATTGCATGAGATACACCTACTCAACTAAAATAACATGCCAAATTCATTAATGTCTAGTTATAATAAGATCTGAGAGTTTGCTTTTATTTTTGAAGTCCACCTAATTATTAAAACAATTAATTCCCAAACCTACTTAAGTCAAATCAATATTCTTGAATTACATTCATGGATTAATTTTGATTCCTGCACAATATGGAATGATATCTGAATTAGAGTTCTGGAGGGAGAAGCTACTTTAACAATGATACAGCCATTCAAACAGTTACTGTAACTCTGAACAGTGAAACAGCTTGAAGTAGAAAGGATTATTGTTTGTGCTTATGTTGAACTGTTGCCTCAGAAGATTAAAATGGATGAAGGGGAAGGAAAGGAACATGTGATAAAAGTGAGTGGTTCCACGAAAGACAACTGCACATTTCTGCTAGCAGCAAGGCTCGAAACATTAAAATTAGAAGAGAAAACTTGGACAGATTAGTGAGTTCTCTTTTAACATATTTGGAGAAAAATCTAGATAATGGTGCAAGGAATGCTGAAGTACAGATAGGTTGTGGAACTTAAAGCCATAGAACATTATCAGAGATCTTATGGCACTAAAGTGGTGTGTTATGGTTTAGTAGTTAATAAACTGCAGCTATGTGGTAGTTCAGATGGCATCTAATATATACATATATTTAAAGAACACGCCAATATTTAGTGTATTTTAACTGTTTAATATTACATAGGCTAATACATTCTGATTCATACAGTACTCTTTCTGCTCGTTTTAATGTTCGTATAATGGTCCTACGTCACATAGAAAAGCCACCTTCTCGCGAGAAACAACAAATGACAGCACGTCCTCGCTTCCCCTCCCCCTTCCGAATCAAGCTAGCATACAGACCACATCACACCGCTATTACACAAGGTCGAGGACAGTAGAATCAGATCCACACCTGTAATTATGGGAAGTAAAGGAAGTGAATTGGACAGGGGTAAGATCAATATTTCTAAATCATTTTCCATTATTTTAAACAATTTCCTTAGACAACACTTCCCCAGGCGATTTTAACAAATAGACACATATTTCTTTCTGCCGGCTACATGTCGTACAACAAGCTATCCAACCTGATAGGTTTATGAATACAATTCTTAATTCAACCAACAGCGGATACACCCTTTCCACTTAGAAAAGGATAAACAAGAGGATCAGCCTTTTTAGTACAGTACAAAGTGATGAGGAAGAAAACTAGAAGTCAAGTAAAGAAGAAGCATATTTCAGCTAAAAACATTTCTTCATGATCACAACACCAATTTTTTAGTTTTTTAAACAACAAGAGATTTGATTAAGCCTTCGGGACCTAAAATGATATAAAGACATTTTACCTCATAGATAGTATTTTAAACTTATTTTAAGTTTAACGTCCTTGTAACAACCGTCCCCCCCCCCCCCCCCCCCCTCCAAGCCATACATCCTTTACTAACATTAGTTTTTAAAGTCAACAAAGATTTAACTATGTGATTGCTTTATGCTGTTTTATCTAAGCTTTTGTGTATGCAGCTGATGATTGCAAAGCGATCAAATCATGTCCTGTTATTCTTAATGATTTTATAAATTGCCAAAGGCAAAATAAAAGAAAGGTATCAATTAAGTGGAAATATTTTCTTATATTGATTATGTTAATAGATGTCAAAGAAGGGATAAGCTCTGAACAACTAAAACAAGATGCTCAGGACAGAGAAGCATGGAGGATGTCCAGTTGATACCTACCTCAAGACAGATTCGAAGACGAAGAAGAAGAAGAAGAAGAAGAAAAGAAGATTTAGGCCCTATACTGGCAATGTATTTACTTTTTTTTTCTCCATGTAGCTTTAACCCACAGTTTTCATTATTCCCCTGATGAGCAGCCAGCCAGATGGCATCAAATTAAAATGTCTGCGCACTGTAGCTGAGGCCATACAATGATGATGATGATGATGATAATAATAATAATAATAATAATAATAATAATAATAATAATAATAATATCATCGTCCCCTTCTGTTTTCCTCCTTGGGAATGAATAAAAATTATGTACATGATTTTATAAGTATTAATGCATCCAGCAAAGCTACAATTCGCATTACCTTTAAGCTATTTAGGACCATGCACATTTCTAATAGTTTTCATTTCAGAAACTGTGTTTTCAGCTTCATTTTTAATTTTTCATATGAAGGGTCGGGGGGGATAAAAATGGTACGGCAAGTCAACTTCCTCCAGAACTCAGAAAAATTAAATTTTAATTTCAAAACATAATTAGATAAACAAATAAAAAGTTACAAAATAATAATAATAATAATGATAATAATATGCATGAATATATGTTCAGTCCTTAGCCCGAAAGCTGGTTGGATCCTCAACAGTTCCACCATTAGCTGTTATAGATGGCCTAGGCATCACTGAAGAGGCATACTAGAGAAATGAGGAGCGAGGTAGTTACCCGTGGCTTTCCTCAATGAGCCAGAATTTGCGATTACGTATCAGTCTGCCAAGCCCACTGAAATGCATGCACCAACTGACCCTATGAGCAACATTTTCACACCATTCATGGCAAGGACAGGCTCCATAAAGAATGGCATTACTAGCATTGCTCATACTTCAGTAACAGAAAAATAAGCTACCTTGAAAAGCAGGGTAATATATTTTACATTAGATATAAAATAAATTTCAGCTTCACTCATACATTCCAAGTTGCGCCTGACGCACCGCCCTGTACTTAGTTAGCACAGCCACCACCAGAGGAGCATATATGGTACCTATACATTAGAACTTTTGGCAAAATCTTTACTAGATCACTGTGATGTCAGGCAATAAAGAATTTTTAAAAAATATCTATAAAAGGAAACAAATGCTGTATCATTCTTTTTTTAACACAGTGTATTACCCTTAAGCAGGAATGCTACCTCCAGCCTACGTAATGTCTGTAAAGGATCATGTGCTAGTGAATAAAAAACACAGCATTGCATACATGCCGAGTGCACAAAGTTTGTGCTATTGGGGGTGGAGTGTTCCACTGAATAGGTGGGCATCAATGAACAAGAACAAGCATGTCTCTGGAGCATTCACAAGATGCCCAGTGAGATGTTACTTTAAATACTTGGTAGAATTTTACCCTTCCCAAATAACAAATGGCATCATTTAGATAAGCCTTTGAATCCCATGAGGTCTAGGTGAAGCTTTGAGTCTCATCTAGAAAAAAGTCCTCTTCATGAATAAGCTACATGGGAATTACATAATTTTAAAAATGCATTTTTATGATTAAAAAATATATAATAACAATATATCAAAAAGTGAATGCAGTGGTAATAAAATCACAAACTTCAAACGCATAACCTGATATTGGTAGTGGCCTGAGTAATATCATAATGCTGCTGACAGATTTACCCCCAAATTCATATACTAAATAATCAATATGTAAACTACAGCATTTCTTCAATTCCATGCTAATTTTCAGTATACTGTCATAAAAATGAGATGGCAAATAGCACTGATAGTCAAATTCCTCTAGAAAATATACATGCATAGTATATTTTTGCTTGTCGTGTAGCTATATGAATTGTTATGAGGTTGACAAAACACTAGCAGTACCTAAAATTTTGCCTTTCCCAGGTCATAACTGCAGAAGTGTACATTCTAAAGGTTAAAAACTTATATAAATGAGGATAAAAACAGTCATCACAAACAAACACTTTATGTATTACACCCCCCTCCATAAAGAACCCATCCTGAGTGGAAATATAATTAAACTGACTAGAATTTCAAAGATTACAATCTACATACATATACATATATAACAAATTAGAAAATAATTTTCATATGTTGCTTTTCGTGGTTCATACAAGAAAATAGGAAAATTTACCAATAAATACATATTTTAAATATTTTCAAAAAATACCATTAACAAATATTTCCCAGATAATCTACCTGTTCATCTCTCTTGTCTGATGAGGTATAGGAGCACAAAACTAAAAGTTATTTAGAAAGGAACAAAATCACTTAGTGACTGCTTAAATGAAAGCAGAATATAAAATTAACTAGATATCTGTGTGTTGAACAAATGAAATTTTAACGTGATGATGACCTCCTCTATCACAAATTGATGTACTTATACCTAAAATACCTTGAAGAGCAAGTAATATACTTTATATTAGATATAAAATAAATCTTTCTGGAAGTATATGAAACCTTTAAAAATTTTAGATATCTGGTTGTCATGCAACATGTAGCCAAAATTATCTTACTTTACAACATTTCAACAAACTTCACTTAAAAATGAAAAAGTTAAAATTTCAAGAAAATAAGACTACAATAATATACAGTACATGAGTCCAAGATAATACCGAATCTCATGTGTACATTTTACAAGACCATTAATTTTAAAATTAGGCCTACAGTACTTTTGAGAGAAATATATTTTAATACAAATAATACTATGTATGGCATGTATGCCTATAGAAATTCACTGTTATGTTCATAATCTATTCACCACCATCATCATCTTGAATATAAGGAAGAAATGTGTGTATTTTTGTCATAAATGAAGCATGGAACCTATAAAACAATATTCGTTCACCACGTTGATACACTCCTACTAAATTTAACTCATTTCTCTCATAACAGATTATATAAACAGCATGCACTTCAACAACATTCCTAATAAAAAAATAATGGAACAAGTGTGTTTCTGACAAGAAAGAAAATACTTGAAAAAGACTGTGAATTGCCTAGTAAAATTAACTTTAAAATACAACATAAAGAGCCTCCAGGTTACGGCTTGCACACAGATATTTAAGTCTGGGTACCATAAGCTGTGACAAACATCTTAAAAAATAAAAGGTACCATATTTACGCGAATAATCCCCACCACCGAATAATCGCAGCATCCTAATTTTAGGAAGGCTGATTTTGAAAAAAAATGCCAACAATGACACAAATAAGACCCACACCCCAATTTCGTGCCTCATTTTAAAAAAACAAATGCGGGTATTATTCGCGTAAATACAGCGTATTTACGTGAATAATCCCCACCACCGAACAATCCCCACACCCTAACTTTAGGAATGCTGATTTTGAAAAAAATGCCAATGCACCCCAATTTCCTGCCTCAATTTTAAAAAAAAATATGCGGGTATTATTCGCGTAAATATCATGATATCTCACAGATTTCAATATTTTCTTATGCTGTTCTCCTTGTGGGACAGGAATCACAAAAGGATAATTCAATTCAAAATCTCTCACAAATTAGTAACTGCAACTATCTCCTAATAGCTGTAAATATGCCCAGCTTAGCAGCCTCCTGTAAATTACATTTTTTGCAAACAGTGAAACAAGTTTCCTGAGTAATTTTATATTCTTTTCAGATAAGTGCACAGTTCTTCAGAATCAATGAAGGGGAAGAAGGGGCAAGACAGGGCACGATGCAGTGAATGTTTATTTGTCTGTATGATGCAGTTATTTGTCTGTGTGATGCTGTTATCTTCTGGAAAACTACCAGATCTGAAGAGCAGTCAAGGTTGCTCAACACCAATGATTTCAGTCAGCTTGTAGTGTTTCTTGGTGTGCAGTAGCCACTTGCTACTGCTCATCGTTGTGACCTTATTTTCTGTCATACTGGAAATTTCAAAAAGCAAACTACAATTTCTAATCTATTACTTCTTGAAATTCATCCATTAGAGTATTTATTAAGGCAGTTATGTTTGTGATTACAGAGGTGATTCAGGTAATAAGAAAAATTGTCATTCAGTTAGTGTACGTTACACATGGAGCGAGGCGGGAATGTCCCCATCTCGTCTCTTTAATTTTATGGCTATTTAAGTGGTAAAATTCACTCCCAATGTTGAATGATGGTAGAGTACTGAGCAAAAGGTAAGGCCATTGTAGAAATTAAGACATTTGACCGTCTAAAGAATTTATGCCATATCTCCATGTTGGGTAAGTAAAAGACAATCCAAGTGGTTGCTGTCATGGCAAAGTACCATTCTAACTAATTTACTATAACAGAAACAACTTGGTCAGAAAAGCTTGCAGTTTTCTTGCAACAGGAAACAGGACCTCAAGCATAGGAAGAGGAAACCTAAGAAAAGAAAGCACATTCTTCATCAGAAAATAAACAAAAGTTCTTCCACTGAAGAAAGTGATGATGCCAAGTTAAGTTCCTGTGGTTATTTGTTCTCTAAATCCACAGAAAGGTGGATTGTGTGTGTGGCAGGGAGTTGAGGGCAAAGATGTTGTATATGTGTCTGACTTGTATGAATAATGGTGTAGGGGAAAATAGGGTTTCACCATTATTTCCATAAAACCTTTTTTTTTTTTTTTTTTTTTTTGAATGTGTGTTCAATCTGAAAATGTAATTTTAGTGCACTGTTATAAGCAGATATTGACAGCACTTGTACTATTATTTATGAATGTATTGTCAATAAGAATAATGTTCTGAATTACTTTTTTTCTCAGCATCTCTACTATGCCCTACCTTTGCAATATGATATCAAAATCTCCACTCCTCCATTAGCTACAGCAAAGTATGGTGTAAAACAGTTCTGACAACCAGAAATCTTAGTCTACTTATTTAACTCAGAATTAAATTTATCCCCTACCTTACAGAACAAGGGCAGAAAAATATAGATGCATTATGCGATTGTAAGACTTCTAGAAAGCAACAACATGGACATAAGAAGCCAATCAATAGTGAGAGTGGAAATATGGGCTGAGCTGAACAAGTTCAGAGATCTTTCATCAGAGTTACAGAATAAATTCCATTAATTCTTCTTCTTTCCATCTTTATGAATTGGCAATTATTTCCACTTAAATATATTAAATCCATACTATCTCATTAGAATTTAGTTGTGAGAGAAAATAATCTGAGCATCAATATCAGTAAGCAAATGGTGCAGTATAAACAAACTTGAAGTCTCATTTCCTACAATCTTTGTCTTTTATGGACTTACATGCCTCTGCTCTCCATACCTCATTTACTTTTGTTGAACATTTTATAACAGATATAACAGTTATTTTATAAATATAAAAGTCAATCTCATCCACAAAACAAAATAAATAAAGCTGTCATTATTAGGCATTTACACTGACAAAGAGAGTACAAAAGTGAGAATTATATACCATTTGAAAATATTCAATATATTTGCCAATTTTGCAGTCATTTCAAAACTGTTGCATCCTGCAGAGTTGATATCCATCTGAAAGAGATAAAGAAATATCACCAAAAAATTACCACTAAAAATTAAAGGATTTAGAAGACCTAGCATAGATCTGGAAGAAGTAGGGGACTGGAAATAATAATAATAATAATAATAATAATAATAATAATAATAATAATAATAATAATAATAATAATAATAATAATAATAATAATAATAATAATAATAATAATCTTGCATTGAAAATTACTCATATGCCTTCAGCACTCCGTTTTGAATATTTCTAGATCCCGAAATGTACCATTTTTAGTGATTTTGTAGATTCAATAACGTAAACAACACTTGTAACTTCCATGATTTGCATTGAAATTTCCATGCTTTCCTCATCTACTGTAAGTTCCATGCTTTGCTCTAACGTCAAAGTGACCAATCTATCCCGTAACACCTCTGGAAACAAAGATGGCTATAATAAATACATCCTCCTACTTCATTAGGAGTAATTATTACCAATATTACCCATGGCATATGACGCTGTTGATGGTGATTCGTCCGTCGGATGGGGACGTTAAGCCTTGAGCAGACCCCTTGGTGCTATTCGACAGGAGTAGGCTATGTGCCGGCACCGGGTTTCACCCTCTCCCTACTATCATATATCACGTCATTCATTTCATCTCATTAACTCCTCTGATGAGGTTGACGTCAGGAAGGGCATCCGGTCATAAAAAAACCGCCACGACAAATTCATCTCACCTCATACCCGACCCCGTAGGGAAACGGGACAAGGGTTGGACAAACATTACCAATATTACCCATAAAATCATTAAAATCCTATATTTCAAGACCTAAAAATATTCAGAATTGACTGCTGAACACATGTGAATAGTTTTCAATGAAATATTATTATTATTATTATTATTATTATTATTATTATTATTATTATTATTATTATTATTATTATTATTATTATTTTCAGTCCCCTACTTCTTTACCACTGCCATGCATCTTAGTAAAATGCACCTGTTCAAGAAAAGTTACTACTAGAAGGGAAAATTTAGGTGGTTATATAGTACAGGTATACTCATGAGACCTAAAAGAGGAGAAAAATGGGAGGAGAAAATATTCACACAAACATCTCTCTTTCTCTCTCTCTCTCTCTCTGGTGTTCCAATTTCAATAAGACTTGGTGCCTACCTGATATTACATATCTGTCATTATCATGTCTCAGATGTTCATAATATCTACAATGTATTAATATATAAGGAATTATTGATATGTAATATTTATATGCAGCCATCTATATATTGTAACTGGTCAGATTGTGATGTTCAATAGTCTGGTAGGCTGCAATGATATGTTGAGTAAGGATACCCCCATTTATTAATAGGCTGAAAAACAGCTGGAACTGTAAACATCTTGTCTTCTGAAGAAATAGAATACATCAGAATTGCAAGGAACTGTATATGGAAAAAGCATGGCCAATTTGAAGAAGAAGTACAGGGAGATGGCATTTCCTCATGCTTTATAAAGTGCTGTCATGAGTATGCTCGTCCCCAATAACACTAACATGATGTTGTACATGAGGGCAACTGGAACTACATTGTAGTTACTTCACTGTAGTTACTTCACTGGAGTACAGTACTGTAACTTAATTAAAATTACCTAGATATTCTGTGATGACAAAGACCAGTTTTAAGTATGCAGAATTATTTGATGATGATATTTGCTTTACATCCCTAACTACTTTTACAGTTTTCGGAGACGATAAGGTGCCGGGATTTTGCTCTGCAGGTGTTCTTTCACGTGCCAGTAAATCTACCGACATGAGGCTGACGCATTTGAGTACCTTCAAATACCACCGGACTGAGCCAGGATTGAACCTGCCAAGTTGGAGTCAGAAGACCAGAGTCTCAACTGTCAAAGCTACTCAGCCCAGCACAGAAGTATTTAAATACAAGCTTTAATGTATTAAAAACTTCTCGTATGCTGTTATTAAAAGACACAAATTCACTCATTTACACAGGGGCACAGCCAGGGGAGGAACTGGGGGTTAGAACCCCCCCATGGAAATTTTACAAAAACAAAATAAACAGAAACTGATATTAAATAATAAACCAGATAAACATTCAGAGACATACTGTACAACCAAGAGATCTGTAATCCAATTGTATCAGTGTTCTTATAATGACAAGTAATTCATGCACCTCCATTGTGTTCTACCATCATTTTATAACTACAAAAGAAACCCATCGGCCGATCCTGGCTACGCTACCGCATTTACACATTGTGCTGCACAGAGATATAAGGGCGAAATCATCCAGGCTACTTAAAAACAAACTCAATTTACTGACTGTACATATTTTTAAATTAGTCCTTTTTATTCAGTCGATGGTGTATTTTTTAAATATTATTTTGTATAAATTTCAGTTTAGATTTTTCTATAGTTCTACTTGCTCAGTAACCAGTTCACCTATCCTCAAAACCATGTTTTAAGGTATGGGTGAAGTAAGGCCTACCACCGGAATTGTATTCTCAAATCATCACACATGACCTGACTAGGTTACTGTCCATACTGTCATATCGAAATTGACAACGAAATTTCGCAGAGACCATAAGGAGACCTATAAAATAGTGATGTACAAAAATTTAGCTGCCACTTCAAAATGGAAAGTTTTGAAATCTTGATACAAAATCCATGTGACAACGCAGTTTCCTGGACAACCCTTGCTTCTTGCTGCCTCGCACACACAGCGGAGTGGAGTTGCAGTTGTGCTGGAGAGAGAGAATGAACTGGCAGACTGCCACGCGCCAAGGTCACTTTGTTGTTACGGAATGAATGTGAAACATAAATGAGGTGCATTAATCACATGATAAAAACACAAATATTATTGGCACCACACACAATGAATATGCACTTTGAGGGCTAATTGTTCTTCACAGTTTTCTTTACTTGTTTGAAGGCAATATTTCGCAGGCACTTTGAACTCAGGAGGTCTCTCCATTGTATAACTGGTTGTGAACCACAAATATTTAATCATGTCCTTGAACCATGGGGAAGAAAATTGAAAATGAATGAAGGACTGCATTTTCAGTATGCTGTTTCTCTGATAAACATCAAACTGAAAGTCTTCACTAGTCGGCACAATGTCTGTTAAGCGGCGATACAAAGTCTTCCACTGCCGGAAGAAAAACTTGTCCAAGTGCTGTACTTTCCCTGTAGTGCCGGGAGGAATCTGGAGAATTTCTATACTGTTGCCTGGAGCAATGTCTTCAAGACAGCTCTTATCACTATAAGTAGTCCAGGAATCTAGCAGTAGCAAACACTTCTCTTCTGCAAATGGGAAGGATTCTTTAAACCAATACTTTAATTCCTTTTTCCCCATTCTCTCTGATTTTGTGGCTGTTACAAGTATATTTCTGGCATGAAACATTTCTTTGGAAACTCTCGGACTGAAAGTTAGAGTTGCCTCCTGTAGTACAATGAATAATTTCGGGAAAAGAGTACCGGCCATACTAATTGTAGGCATAATTGTGTACGAATGGGTGAGTGCACTAACTGATTGAGCAACTGTCCTTTTCGCTTTCATTCCACGCACGAAACCACTGTGATCAGTACTGCATATCAAAGAAGAGGTGTTGTCTAAAAATCGCTCTGTAGCTGCTTCCACTAATTTCTTTGCGAGTTTATCTTTTTCGTCTTCTTCTTGCAGATATGTACGGGATACAAATTTCGTAATTTTTCTACTTTTTATTCTGTGCTTTTTCTTAATACGACTAAACCACCTAGCACATGCGCTGAAATTAGTTTGCTCCGTTGAAATCTCTCTTAAAATTTCCAAGTCCCACAGTCGCAGGTCTTCATCGCATATATTCCGCTTCAGTCTTCTTGCTTCTGTAAAGCGAGAAAATAATTTTATATGCATCAATTTCCTGTGTTCAATGGGGCTTGCTGGTGTAGATTCTAATTGGTTCTTCCGCCTGTACAGTAGTGATGTCACCTTAACCTCTTGAGTCCAGAAGTGTACATATGCACACCTTCAATTTTTATTTTATTTTGACACATTGAGGTTAGATTTTTATGTTTGTGTCGTGTGCCACACGTATGTTTACCTTATTAGTTCCAAATAAAACCACTAGGAGCACTATATACCGGTTCAGCTGTGAGCCAGACCACATGGAATTTTACATTTGGCCAAGATAGCTGCTAGAGAGCACAGCAAGAGAAGTAAGTACCGGTAAAAATTATATTTAACGGCATATAAATGAAATAACTATTGGAATATGTTCAGTTATATTTAATAATTGAAAACACATAGTATTTAATGTGTTGAAGTTAATATTTTGGTATGTTTTTTTCCGGTAAAAATGAGGTGTACATTTGTGCACCTCAGGTCCCTACAACAATATTCTCCCTCTTTGAGGTTGTGATTTTTTCCTATGTTTTCTGCATCATTAACCAGTGTTTTACATTTACAGGCATCCTTACTACAGATGCATTAGTAGATTTACTGAATAACAGTGATACCGAACTGTCGGACACAGATGATGAGTTATTTGAGACAGCAATTATAGAAAACTCATCCACAGACTCTGAATCAGAAAATGAAGATAATGTACATTTAACAGCTGCTACTACACCACTGCAGGTAAACACCCTTTTGATGAAGTGGAAAACAACAAGGTATGTTCAAAATATTCTATATTTTTATATTGAAGGAACTCTTCCCATTATGTAAAGCATGCGCATGTACTTGTAAATACAAAATGAGTGTAGGCCTAATTTACGTTTCATAAATGGATGTTAATTCACACTAATTTGGAATGCTTTTCAGAATGCAGAGAAAGGGGCCTGAATTTGAAGAGGAACTGGAGGTCGATGAAAATGGACCTAAAGGAGTACAAGAGGCCTTTCATGAATATCTGCCAACTGCTTTTTCGGAATTGTTGGCTGAGCAAACAAACCTGTATTCAGTGCAAAAATGTGACTTGCGCTCTGTTCAGACCACAGCTGTAGAATTACTACAGTTTACAGGGATTCAGATTTTGATGGGTACTCTGAAGCTACCACAGGGAAAACTATACTGGAGCAGGGAATTAAAAGTGCCTTTAATTTCAGAATGTATGCCTCGAGATAGGTATTTTGAACTCAGGAATTACCTGCATTTCACAGACAACCTAGCTGAGCATGACCTGTCTGATAAACTGTGGAAAATTAGGCCAATGATAAATATTGTTAGGGATAAGTGTCTGACGTTGCCAAGGCCTGCACATCTGTCGATTGATGAACAGATGATACCCTTTTCAGGAAGGTGTCGTTTTCGCCAGTTCGTCCCCTCAAAACCTAACCCACTTGGACTTAAAATTTTGTCTTGGTAGCTAGAGATGGATTAGTATTAGACTTTTGTATATATCAGGGGAGAGGGACTGTTTGTGAAAATGACATGAAAGAGCTTGGTTTGGGTGGCAGCATTGTGAAACTGTTAAGTGTGACAGTGCCAAAGGATGGACATCATGTCATTTACACTGACCGTTTCTTTACCAGTATGAAGTGTGCAGAGTTCTTGATGAGTAATGGCATTCATCAAACAGGAACTGTCTTGAAAAACAGAATTGGGCCTGTGGTTAGTAAGCTGAAAGGTGACAAACAGTTGCCAAGAGGGGAGTGGGAAGAGAAAGTTAGGGAAGATGGAAAAGTTTGTGTTCTGAAATGGAAAGACAACAAATGTGTTACATTTTTGTCAACTTGTGTTGGAAGTGAGCCACAGGCCACATGCATGCGTTGGTCCAAACAGGAAAAAAAGAAAATTGAGGTACCACAGCCAGCAGTAACAAGGAGTTATAATCCAAACATGGGGGGAACTGACCTCTGCGACAGATTGTTGGCATACTATAGATGTACTGTACGAACAAAAAGATGGAAAGTACGAGTCTTCAACCATTTTGTAGACCTTGTCCTTGTCAACGGCTGGTTAATGTACAGAAGGGCCTGCTGGAAATCAGATATCCCTAAGAGAAAACAAATGAATCTCCTACAATACAGTCTCCATGCAGCTAATGCCCTGATTAGATCTGAAACAATTTCACAGTCAGTCAGACACTCACCGAGAGGACTGCACACTGTTGGCATTGAGGATTGTGCACAAAGGGAACAGGAAGAACAAGAACCAGCCTCTAAATACCGTAAAGTGATATCACAGCCTATTCCGGAAGTCAGATTTGATATGTACGGACATTTTCCCAAGTATTCAAATGACAGCTTTCCATCCAAGTGTAGGTTCCCAGGATGCAAGTCCAAATCAAGAATCATGTGTGTAAAATGCAATATGTACTTGTGTGTCCTCAAGAACAACTGTTTCATGAAATACCATGTTAAGTAATGATTGAGCATGTAATTACAATGTAATATGTACAGTATGCTTGCATTTTTCAAGTATTTTTAGAGTTATAGGTTGGTTTGGACACTGACGTCATGGTTATTGAGGAACATCTTGCTTACATAAAGTTCTCATGTCAGATTTATACCTTCTATTTTTAGTTTAAGGCATTTATGTAATTTTGTGATTTAATCTGGGTGAAAATGTACCATACTTTTCAACATTAATAAGATATATGTATAATTTTGTTAAATATTTTTATGTAATAAAAACCTGAGGTGTACATATGTACACCATCAATTTTGGACACCCTATCAGTAGAATATTTTTTCTGGAATGTTTCTCAACATCTCTGATTACCTATTATCCACTCTAGTGAATATCACTGTCAAAATCCAAATTTTTGTCTCCTGGGACTGAAGAGGTTATGACAACTTTTGCAAGCAGTGGTTAATGAAAACTGTTTCTTACCCCCCTATTTAATCATAAATTCACAGCTTTTCTCTTGTATGCAAGATCTACACTTTGTTTCACTTTCTTCCATGGACTGAAAGCATAGCTTGAACTACTAGATTTGCTAGGTGACTGCAGTCTCTCTTCACTGGATTGACGGGAATCACACTCAGGGCTCAAAATCGGATCTGTAATACATGTTGTTCCTGGCAATGGTGTGCTGCCTTCTCTTTCAGATAATGCAGAGAGGTGTCGCTACTTCTACTGTCACTTTCACTGTCACTATTTCTCTCCAAAATGTATCCCCTGACTAGAATCTAAAATGAATGATGAAAAAAGACCATGAATCCAAAACAATCAGAGGATCCAATTCAGAATGCCTTATTTTCTGGGATGATGCGTGTAGTCCAAAGGGGTCCAAAATCCAGGTCACCGGACCCTCATAATAGTACTAATCATAGGTAACGAAGAATCATGGTGTTCCTCACATGGTGGTACTAATCGCAGGTAATGTAGTCCCAGGATATGTCACACATAATGGCACCACCCACAGGCAGCACAGACCCACTCATGTTGTTGTTCACATAGAGGTACTCATCACAGGCTACATTACTCACGGTGTTCCTCACATAGTGGTACTAATCATAGGCAATGTAAGCACATGGTGTGTCACACATAGACCCGTGGTGTTGTTCTACTACTCCCATAGTAATCCTCCCCAATGATACTAATCACAGACCCAGCTGGAAGCAGTAGCGGTTCTAGTTCCTCAGGTAGTAGTGATTATTCCTCTACGAGGGAGCACCACCAGGCACATGTAGTAGTACTAGTCGGAAGTAATGTTGACGTATGGTGTTCATCGCGTAATAGTACTAATCACAGATTGTCTCATGGTTCCAAAAGTATCATCCCTTGGTCACCCCTTTTATTCGCCTCTTATGACAGGCAGGGGATAATGTGGGTGTATTCTTCATTTGCACCACCCACCCACAGGGGTTGTATTTTATTTTATTTTATTTTTGTATTTATATTTATTCCAAAGTTTATTTTCCTGACACCCTATATTTGTTTTGTTATGTACGGTCGAAGTATGAAGTCATACTACAGAATATCTAAGTCCTACACTTCTATAATCACATCAGTAGGCCTAGCATAGGTGCATGATGATGTCGGGAGTGTGGGACATGTTGGACTGGTATCTACCACTGATGCGATAGGTTGAATTTTCTCCTCAGCCCTCTGAAAAATTGTAGGGATGTTTAATTGTTTTTTGGATTGAGTTCTTTTTTGACAAAAATTATTTTGTAAAATGTGGAGATTCATAACTTGAGCAACGTCGTGGCTCCTGTCTGCAAATTTCACAAAGGTGTTTAAGGCTTGAGATGTTCAGTTTAGAAAACATATTTAATGTCATACACATAGCTTAACTTTTATATATTACAATGAATTTATTAAATAACTGTAAAAGAAAATTGCACCGTACTGATGCAAATGTAAGTACAGTACTGCACCTGTAGGTCTACGCAAATGAAGAATCATAGTGATACCAGAACGAAGCCAAGATGGCAACCGACTGATTTTGGCGAGAGCATACTCACACAGTCAGGCAGAAAATAGTGATTGACAAAATGCTGAACAGTTCCGATATCTCGCGAAGGCTTCCAACAGTACTCACAACCATGCCAAGTGCTGAGTCCCTCGAAATAGAGGAAAAATAATTTCTCATGCGCGCCAGACTATTGGATCTACCGGATTATATTGTGTCGGATTATCGTAGTCATACAGTAACACAAACTGTCAAGAACAATTTTTTTTTTTTTTTTTTTTTTAACTAGTTGCTTTTCGTCGCACCGAAACAGATAGGTCTTATGGCGAAGATGGGTTAGGAAAGGACTAGGAGTAGGAAGGAAGTGGCTGTGGCCTTAATTAAGGTACAGCCCCAGCATTTTCCTGGTGTGAAAACGGGAAACCACAGAAAACCATCTTCAGGGCTGCAAACAGTGGGGTTCAAACCCACTATCTTCCCAATGCAAGCTCACAGCTGCACACCCTTAACCGCACAGCCAACTCGCTTGGTCAAACACTTAAAATTGTATTATGTGAAATGCCTTCCAGAAAAAGGGAAATTGTAATTTTAAAAAAATACTTTCTTCTACTCAGCATGAGAACAATATTTTCTTAAATTATCCAGTTAGCCTTGCAAAATCTATGAAGTCATATTTTAATTTTAATCACATCTGAAAAGTAAAATAATTTTAAACACTGGCTTGTGTGGTCTATTGCAATTTATGAATTACTGTCTTGATGAAATATCTTGGCTAGAATCCCAGAGAAACAACTTTGAACGTGATAAATTTTCTTGTACAACTATAAAATAAAAAATTCCTCTTGAGTACAGAAAAGTGAAGGTTACAATCTAAAATTTCCAGTTATGCTTAAATCTGCACATTACCTACCGTCTAGCAATATTCTCACTATCTGCTGAAAACACCAACGGTAGCTGCCCAGGGTGAGTCAGAAGAAAAACACATCTAGGATCAACACCTTCATAAAGTTGGAAGTTCTTCTACAAATAAGAATGTATCCAGTTAGAGGAGACCACAACAGAATTAACAGAGGGAAGGAGAAATTTACCAGGTAACGGTAAAAATACAATCATACACCATCATTAGTGGTTAAATTAACTGAGGAAACGAAGACCAAGCATCCACGAGTCTCCCCAGTACACCCAAATGCAACACTTGTCCAAAATGAGAGGAAAAACTAAGATTATGTACCTATCATATTTAATTTCTGTAAATATGTTCTTAATTTTGAGTACATAATGACAGTCAGGAACAACTTTAACAATGCATCCATTTTATCTGTATCAGATTGAGGTAATTTTCTTTTCATTAGTATTGCATTGTCCCCTTCAATTTTGGCCTACAATAAGCATTTATTGTATTTGCGTGTGTAAGATTTTATTTCATTAGCGCGAGCAATATTTTCCAGCCCTGCACTACAGAGACAGCTTCACCAGTTCAAAACCGGTTTTATTGGTAGGGGAGAGATGTACTGATTTTTTCCTACGGAGCTATCAGCTGGCCCACGTGACACACTGAGGAGCGGGCCAAGGTCGCCTCGACACGCGGACAGCACATGTCAAATCTCAGGCAGAAGTACTTTCGAGAATTGAACGCTAGACGTCGGCCAATTACGGACGATTATAGTACCACACCCCTTTCCCTGGATATGCATAAAAACCCAAGTTTCCAGAAGAAACGCTCTCTTTTTGGCTGTGTTCTTCTTGCTGTGCGGTGCTGCGAACTTCGACGTGTTCTTATGCTGTGGACTTAGACGTGCTGCGGACTTAGACATGCTATTTGCTGTCTGCTCTGAGATTGTCACTTCTTGAAATAATTATTTGGCAGTAAAATCATTCATCTTCACTAATAGTTGGATCAGCAAGCCTGGCAGATTTCTTAACAAAAAAGTTACGTATTCTTCCATCATTAATTTCATCGCGTGTGTGTGTGGAACACATCTTAAAATTGTTTGTCAGTTTCAGCTTCTACTCCACGAGAAGAAGGAAGAAAATTGCCACGTGTTGGAACGAGTGTTTCAAGATGCTGTTACATTGTGAACAGGAAGCTTGCCGCAACTTTACTTGGAACATCGAGGCTACGATGCTCTGCTAAAATGTAGGTGATCTCCGGCATGGTCAGATAGCGACCACGGGCAGATAACTTACCACATGTTCCAGACCATCGGCGAAGATCCAGTTCCATCCAGTTTACTAATGTTTATCTGTTCATCTTTGTAGAAATAATGCTTTCTTATTCATTAGTGGTAATATTTCTTCCAGTCTTGCAGTAGATTTGAATATTTTCACTCTTCTTTCATATGGGAGATGGTAGTTTTGTCATTTGTGTGTGAATGATTATTGATCTCTATTAGTCTAGCTAGAACGTGTGTGTGTCTTCTACGATTATTCTAGTTGTCCCATTTAATAGTCTAGTGTGTTTAAAAATCATTGTCCTCACCGATAATTAACAATTTAATTTTTGAAAATATTTTTTCGGAAGTCGTGTGGGACAGATTTACGGCATGTTGTGTTACGCTGGATTTCTATGTAAGAGTTTCTTCAAGTGTGATTTAAGGCGTGTTAGTGTCATCTGGCATATTGTCGAATCCTAGTTTCCGCGAATTTGAGACCTCGCACATCTAATAATAATATTTTTTGCTAGTTGCTTTACGTCGCACCAACACAGTTAGGTCTTATGGCGACGATAGGACGGGAAAAGGCTAGGAGTTGGAAAGAAGCGGCCGTGGCCTTAATTAAGGTACGGCCCCAGCATTTGCCTGGTGTGAAAATGGGAAACTACGGAAAACCATTTTCAGGGCTGCCGAGAGTGGGGTTTGAACCTACTATCTCCCGAATACTGGATACTGGCCGCACTTAAGCGACTGCAGCTATTGAGCTCGGTCATCTAATAATAATAATAATTAATTTTCATCTCGGGTTAAATAAATGAATAAGGGT
Source organism: Anabrus simplex (assembly GCF_040414725.1). Taxonomy (NCBI): domain Eukaryota; kingdom Metazoa; phylum Arthropoda; class Insecta; order Orthoptera; family Tettigoniidae; genus Anabrus; species Anabrus simplex. The sequence goes on along the minus strand of NC_090266.1, from coordinate 701,759,591 downwards.
CATGAGTTTAAATATTGCTTGATCTTGTGTGTATGATGTTAATGTGTGCTCAATTAGGATGAATATGAGCCTGGAATATGGCAGATTCTCGTCGGATCATTTATTATATTTTATTGACTTGAGGATGGATTATTTACTTGTATTATTGAGTTGTGAATCCATTTATTGAGTCTTATTTTGGAGAATACGTGTTGTTGAACGTAGTTTCTTCAAGTGGAGCACGTGTTAATTGATAGACGTGGAGTTGAGTAATAATAATGTTGTGACTCATGAACCATGAAGGCGAATGCTTATATTTGACCTGTTCTATGTGCGTCGACAATTTCTTCAGACATCAACCGCCGATACTATCATGATCAACATTGTTAATTTCTTTAATTAAGTGATTATCCAGACTTCATCACATTCCTGAGGGAAGAAAATATTTTTTCTTTGCCCGATACCATCATTGAGAAATTTCAAATATTTAGGATTAAAAATCAAAGATTAATATTCAAAGGCTAGAATTCGTTGTAAATAGTGTAAATAATTCTCGTGTGCCTTAGTGTGAATGCTGTGTGTGTGACTGATATTATTTCAGTGCATTATGATATTTTCTTTGACCATGATTTTGACTCGACCACGTGTTCGTTATGTTGAGTCCTGATTGTCAGCGTCATTGTTTGTGTTGGCATAACTTTTTGAAATTTAAACCTTTAGTGAATTTTATTTGGTACTTAAGTAAAGAAAGGTTCAGAGTATCACACAGTAGTGAATAAGGAAAGATCATTTCCGTGGACTCAGTTCCCCATTTAATTTTGTAAAGCCTACGACATTAAAATTTTTCTTAGAAGTGTCAAATACCAAAGATTGACTTTACGTTTGTCAGACGAAATATTAGAGGAAGATTAAGAGGAATAATTATTGTACAGGCACAATGGTGCAAAATTTAAGTCCAATGGAGACATTTTTGAGTAATATTTTGATAAGATTTTGGTTTCATTAATTTTCAATTTAATTGAGGGAACGCTTTATTCAGCATATTAAAGAAGGAAGGATTTACTTGAGATAAATATTGAAATGAATAAATCTGGTAATTCGACATTCAAGATAAATAGGAATCAGATAATTTTCATTTTCTTTTAACTTATAAAGAGTAATATCATTACTGAGAAGGAGGTCCTCCCACAAAATTTTTATTTTTGTTATTATTTTGTTGAGCCAGAAGTAGGCTAATAAATGTGTGTATATTTTCAGAAATATTGTCGACCGAGAATAGTGGAGATTATGTGCAGTTAAAAGGAACTGGCGGAGAAGAAAAATAATTTTCTCATCAAGATTGTTAATTAAGTTTGTTATTGCTAAATGTGTTAATTTATAATAAATGTCAGAACCTGTTGTTTTTGTGTTATTGTCGCTAGTCCTTGTCTCTTTCCCTGCCTTCGAAAATAAGTAAAGCCAGACTACGAACGGTCCACCCTCGGGACTCTCGTTCTCCGGCTGAGCTATGACCGGAAAGAAGGGGGCAGTATCAAAAACGCTGGTCCAGCATTGGTGTTGAAGTATTTCAAACTTTAAAATATGCGCCGCGCGACAACCGAGCAGCAGGATACAGCAAGCAAGTGGCGAGTGACGTAGGAACCAGCTCCAACTCGCCAAGGCTACGTTACGTCATTCATAGAAGTTTTCATACCTTCTACCCTGAATAACTCATATATGAATTACTGGCAATTAACCGCGGCACAAAAGGAAAGAAACATTCCACCTAATCAATACATTTATTTACATGTAAAATATTACATATCTAGGACTGGTTTCGACCCTTTATAGGTCATCCTCAGCTATATCAGAATCATATTAACATTTTTATCTTATGCCTCTTAAGGACCTTCATGACATACTATTTTATACTATCAATAAAAACTTTTCTTAAAAAATTTACAAAATTACAAGCATTGTGATAAAATTACAAACCTTGTCTTATTATATACATATAGTCCTCTCCGTGTAAGGACGTACTCTAAGGGTGCAACCTTACCCTTTCTCCCCTGTAATATTAAGATATTGATTTATAGTTACTTTTCTTGCTGTTGGGTCTTTTTCAGTGTCGGTAACCATACAGTTTAGGGACCCTACTTGCCGATACGACGTCATACATTTACCGTTAATCTGGCACGTTGGCAACGTTCAATCACTGCTCTAGCGTGAAGTGCGTGTTGCCACCGCATCGCCGTTAAAGTCACTAGTGATACATTTGCGATAATATTTAAAGCATATTTTCTTTTTCTGTGGGATTGTAAATCTATTTGGCTAATACCAGGTAAGTAGAATTGTGGCATGTTTGGATAATGCATTTAATAACATAGTTTGTGTGAAATGATGAAAGTACTCAAATACGCCAGTCTCATGTCTAGATCTACCGGTACATGAAATAACTCTTGTGGGATGAAATTTTGGCAGTAGAACTTATAACATTATTATTTTCAAATCCGCAGTGAACTTGAAAGCTGACCTAAATTCCGTTCACGGAGCTTGGCACATTAGTATTCTTATATGTTTCCTGATAAGCTTGAAGATATAACCAGCCTGCAGGCTGAAAATATGCCCAATAATCTCTCTCCTTACTGGTTACCGGTATTGAAGAGAGAAGGAAATGTTCGCGCAAAAGAAAGAGAAGTCATTGGATGTCTGGAACTTTCGAAAATCACACTGCAAAGACTTATTAAATAAATTGCATCGTTTAACACACCCCTCTTTTCAAGAATATGGTTATAGTACGCCTACTGTATATCAAAATAAAGACAGATAATTTGAGTGAGAAAGTGTGTTTATTTCCTTAATTCCTCATTGAGGAGATATTCATAATTATCTTGATTTATTTCATCTTATCTTTTATCATTTACTAGGGTAGGGAAACATTCATTATCGGTGTTTACATTGAGGTTAGTTTGTTATGGTTATGTCTGATGATTTTAATATGTAACCAGGCAGGTTGGCAGCAGTGATCAGCCATTACAAAAGAGAGAAAAGAAGAGCATCGGGCGGCGATATTTACTTTCTGGGGTATTTCCTTATGTGGCAATTACTACACAATTGTGGCTGAAAGAATTCGTCTTTAAGCTTATTAAGCATTTATCATAGGTATTTTGCTTATTCTGCTGAATTAAGCCCCATTCTATAAATGTGTAATTTTATTTGAGATAAGTTTGTTTATGATCGTGAAGTTATAGCGATAAGCTATCAGTAAAATGTGATGAATAAAATTTGCGTGTTAACTTCAATAAAATATCCTATTACATTTTTACATTAAAGTATTGGAGTATAACAATGCTTTAGGTAGACTATAAATGTGTGTTGACTAGTATAAAATTTCACATAAACACACTAAGATATTTTAAAGTGTAATTATTATACATTATATTTTAAAGTGTAATTATTATACATTACAGTCTAAAATATTTGTTTGCCTTAGTTCTTGCGTTGTTTTATAATGAAATATTGCAACAATTTGCCTTTACATAACGCTAAATATTTAAGATGATATTTAAATATGCTATATATGGATGGCTTATAAGTTCAATTATTAAGTGTCAATTCCTTCTTGCGTAAATTACAAGTTCCAATATGCGATGTTTATGTTTGTGTGAAACACAAATGTATATTAACTGAAATGCTTATTGTTTACTTCAAAAGTTTTTAACACCTAAAATGTCATGTAGTATGGCCAATGTATTTATGAGACTGAAATATATCTAAAAATATAGTTGTTGACCTTGATTCTTGCATTATATTTTGCACCATTTGCCTTATACTTAAGAATTTTGATATTATTCTATGCCATATATTGGTCTTTTGAGTTCCATTTGTAAATGACAGCACTTTCCTATACTTATAAAATGGATCGATACAATTTCAAATCCCAAGCTTTGATACGCGTTACTTATGCACTATGTGTATGACTCAACCACTTGTTTACTGTCTTGAACATATTCTGGCCTAACTTCTGTTCTGGAGTTTTCTCCCATCAAATGCCGTAAAAGTTGGTGGTTCCTTTCCCTTTTTTGAGGTTGGTAAAATCTGTAAGTCGAAATGAGTGAAGTGAATTAGATTTCAATTGAAGTGTAATTTTGTGTGAATATGTAAAGCCTGAAATAATCTACTTACTGCTGGGTGTTTGAGATGCGAGTTTCTTGACCGTCTGTCGCGTACTGTATCTCGTACTGATGGTTCTGGTGTTGTCCGTTGTGAGAGGGGCGGAGGGATAAGTAGGGGAAGTTTCTCCGTGTGTATGGGCGGAGTCATGAAGGCTCGCTGTCTGCATCGTAGCTTGTGTATGACGTCGTTTGTTGACTAGTCTGACGTAGTCCTTTTTTAAGACAGGAACAATTTTATTAAACAAAATATTAGTTTTTTCAGATAGCTCATTAATGTTATAGTTGGGATTTGCATACTGATCAAATGTTATATATAATTCTTCGCTTATATTAAGCAAAGGACCTTTAGGTTTTACATTTAATATTTTTAAATCATAAGATAAAAGTGTAAATATGATTCTGATATAGCTGAGGATGACCTATAAAGGGTCGAAACCGGTCCTAGATATGTAATATTTTACATGTAAATAAATGTATTGATTAGGTGGAATTTTTCTTTCCTTTTGTGACGATTGGTAAATATCAATATGGAAAAATGAGGTTCATAAATCAAGAAATTAACCGCGGCTTCGCACGCATGGATTTCGTAATTTGATCAAAGTAATCGTTCCTCGGCATTGGGCTAAGATATTATCTGAAAATTCCTAAAGTATAAAAACTCATTCAAAAATTTAGTGTTATTTACCCCAGAAATTCTTTGTTAAGCATGTTTGTGGTATTACCTTTTGGGGTAAGACGACCATGCGACATAGAACTGTACATGTAAGAAACAGTCTTCACTCAAGTCAAAAAAATATATACATGTTTCTTTATTTTTAAAGGGGATTCCAAATACCCATTCCCACATCTGTAACATCTTCAGTTTTTGACATATATGTAAGTATCCCCATAAAAAGAATTCAAACCCTTGATCAGTCCTTCCCCCGCCTTCACTCCCATCTAACTGTATTTTACGAAAACAAAAATACGTGTTTCTTTATTTTTAAAGGAGATTCCAAAAACCAATTTTCACATCTGTAACATCTTCAGTTTCTAAGATATAAGTATCCTCATAAAAATAATTAAACTGTTTTTCACTTCTTTTCACCCCCTGTTAAGTGTCTTCTCCAAAAACAAAAAGGTACAGGTTCCTGTATTTTTAAAGGACTTTCCAAATACCAAGTTTCTTGTCTCTAACATGTTAAGTTTTTGACATATAATGTAGATATACCAGTACTCATTTTAGAAATTCATCTGCTTTTCCAGTTCTTTTCAGCCCTGTAACAGCATTTTCTGAAAACAAAAAAATACATGTTTCATTATTTTTAAAGGAGATTCCAAATACCAGTTTACATGTCTGTATGTCTGTAATACGTTCAGTTTTTTATATAAATGTGTACTCATAAGAATAATTCAACTTCTTCTTTTTCACATCATTCCACCCCTCTCCCGCCTTAAGTGGACTTACCGAAAACAAAAAATGCGTGTTTCTTTATTCTGAAAAGAAATTCAAAATAGCAACTTTCACGTCTGTAAAAGCTTCAGTTTTTAAGATGAAGTATCCTCATATACATATTTCAACACCTTATTTACTTATTTTCAACCCCACTCCCCTTACAAGATTTTCCGAAAAAACAAATGCATCTTTCTTTATTTTTAAATAAGATCCCAAATACTAATTTTCATGTCTGTAACATCTTCAGTTTTTGAGATATAAGTAATACTCATAAAAGTAATTCAACTCCTTTTTCACCCCCCTTCCTACCCGTTAAGTTGATTCCCCCTCCCAAAAAGTGCGTGTTTCTTTATTTTTAAAGGAGATTCCAAATACCAATTTTCATGTCTTTAACATCTCTAGTTTTTGAGATGTAAGTATAGGCTACTCATACAAAGAATTCAACTAATTTTTCAATTCATTCACCCCCCTTAATTGGATTTTCCAAAGACAAAAGAACACGTGTTTTTTACTTTGAAAGAAGATTCCAAAAGCTGCAATTTTTGCCGTAGCTAATAAGAAAACTACCCATCCTCTCGCCACTAAAATCAGAGACAAACTTATTACCCTCAACAAAACGAACAAGATTACTCTTCACTAGATTAAAGGACACGGAACGAGAGAGCTGACTATCTTGCCAGGACTGCTGCCAGCTATAAATCTACAATAGACTACAAATCACTACCTCTAAATTATGCCAAACAAGTATTAACTGAATACTATACAACAATTTGGAACTCCATATATACCAGCTCCGAAGATTCCTTCCATACAAAACTATTCATTCCTAATATACCACACAGACTGTTCTCATCTATCTGGCCCAACTTCATAACCACCCAGTTGATTACAAATCATGGTCGCTTTAAATCCTATCTCCGCAAAATGAACATAATGGATTCACCACTCTGCAGCTGCCCGGAAAAATCTCCACAGACTGCTCGACACCTGTTGACTGAATGCACCACGTACTTGAGACAACAACCACCTGTGCTACGATCAACTCCCCTGCCAACGATTGTGAAATACCACTGGAACACTGTCGAAGTAACAGAATTCCTCAAAAAAAACTTCCATTCACTTCAATAATTTATCCATACGTTGTTATCATAACTGTAAATATCCCGTGACATACCTGTAGGTGAAACACGGGTTGTAAATATATTAGCTAAATAAAAAAATACAAATGTTCATACCTCCAACATCTTCAGTTTTTGAGATATAAGTATCCTCATAAAAAGTATTCAACTCTTTTTTCACCCCAGCCCGTTATGTTGATTTCCCCCCTCCCCACTCCAAAAATGCACGTTTCTTTATTTTTTCAAGGTGATTCCAAATACAAATTTTCACGTGTGTAACCTTAAAATTTTGAGATGTAAATCTCTCCATAAAAAGAATTACACTTTTTCACTTCCTTTCAACCTCTACCCTTAAGTGAATTTTCCGAAAACCAAAAATAATTGTTAATTTATTTATAAAGGAGCTTCCAAATGCCAATTATCACGACTGTAATATCTTCAGTTTTGAGATATATGTATCCTCATAAAAAGGAATTAAACTCCTTTTTTCACCGCTCCCGCCCCAAGTTGATTTCCCCCTCAAAATTGGGGTTTCTTTATTTTTAAAGGAGATTCCAAATACCAATTCTCACGTCTGTAACACCTTTACTTTTTGAGATATAAGTATGCTCATACAAAATATTTTACTTATTTTTCAATTAATTCATCCCCATAAGTGGATTTTCTAAAGACAAAAGGTTATGTGTTTCTTTACTTTGAAATAAAATTCCAAATACAAATTTTCATGTCTCTAATATCTTCAGTGTTTGAGATATAAGTATCCTCATGAAAATAATTCAACTGCTTTCCACTCCACCCCCGCCCATTAAGTTGGTTTCCCCCTACCCAAAAACTGTGTTTTTCTTTATTTTTAAAGGAGATTACAAATGCCAATTTCCACGTCTGTAACCTTCAGTTTTGAGATATAAGTTTCTCCAGAAAAAGAATTCAATTTTTTACTTCATTTCACACACCCCACTTAAGTGAATTTCCCCAAAACAAACATTACCTGTTTCTTTAAAAGAGCTTCCAAATACCAATTATCACACCTGTAACATCTTCAGTCTTTGAGATATATGTATCCTCATAAAAGGAATTCATCTCCACTTTCACCCCGCCGTCCCTACCAAGTTGATTCCATCACCAAATGTGTGTTTATTTTTAAAGGAGATACCAAAATACCAGTTTTCATGTTTGTAACACCTTTAGATTTTTTGGTATATATATATATATATATATATATATATATATATATATATATATATATATAAAATCTTGTACAAATAATTCAACTAATTTTTCAATACTTTCACCACTCTCCGTTAAGGAATTATTTCTGAAAACCAAAGAATACGTGTTTCCTAATTATTAAAGGAGCTTCCAAATACTAATTTTCACGTCTGCAACATGTTAAGTTTTTGATATATACTGTAGATATGCTAATTTTAAAATTTTGCCCCCTTTTTCAGTTCCGCTTAAGTGGATTTTCCAAAAAAAATATTTGTGTTTCTTTACTCTTACAGGAAATTCCAAATACCAGTTTTCAAATCTGTAATATGTTACGTGTCTGAGATAATTTGCAGATATATTCTTTTTTTAAATTTACCCCGTATGTTTCACCTATTCACCCCCTATTCATCGGATTATCCAAAAAACACAAAAATACGCGATTCTTTATTTTCAATGGAGATTCCAAATATCAATTTTCATGTAACATCTTCAGTTCTTGAGATATAAGTCTCCTCATTAAAGGTGTTCAACCCATTTTCCCCCCTTTTCACCCCCTTAATGGGATTTTCCAAAAACAAAAAAAAGTGTTTCTTTTTTAAAGGAGATTCCAAATACCAATGTTTTTGTTCGTAAACTTTTAAGTTTTTCAGATATAGATATCCTCATTTTAAAAATTCACCCCCCTTTCCACCCCTTCAGCAACGGAATATCTAAAAATCCTCCCTTAGCGAGCACCTACATGTTAATATGAATGTATCCCCAAAATTTCATTTCTTTATGTCCAGTAGTTTTGGCTCAGCGATGATGAATCAGTCAGTCAGTCCAATTACTTTATATACATAGACTACCAAGATACCAGTGCTTTGCTACGGTGTTATAATGAAATTTATAATTGAATGCTTAATGTTTTATATATAATCCACCGAAATTCGCGATCCAACTCATTTTCTGAGAGAATCCGCCAAAATTCGTGATCTGTCTCGTTTTCTGAGATATAACTGCAAAGTTCCTCCCATTTTTCAATCTTTCCTTCCAGCAATTGATTTCGTACTTCGCGGGCTAGGTCCAGTTATTCCACCAGGTCAGTTGGATTCCTTAATGTCTGCCATCTTTTTCTATAAGGATTTATAGAATCCTTGAGGAGATCCGGCATGGTGATGTCTTGGCGGGCTTGGCGGTACTGAACCCGCGGCCGGACTGCAATCGAAGTCATTAAACGGCCAGGATCCGTTTCCAGCGTGGTCCACACATTTTGACAACAGTCCAGAACATTATTATTATTATTATTATTATTATTATTATTGACTCCACAGCAAGATGCAAGACAGCTACATGGTGGTAAATTACATCTGCTACCATTGTCATGGCTGACAATGTGACCAGCACCATCGTCGCGCGTAGGCAAGTGCGCGAGATTTCTGGCGACACGAATGATATACTTCCGTGCATTATTGACCTTATTATAGAGGTAAACAATTGCACGGTCAATGTCATTCCTATCATTTATTTCAAATGTGTTTACATTTTTATTTATATGCCAGGAGAATCTACTGTAATCTAACTTTAACCGGGCGAGTTGGCCGTGCGCGTAGAGGCGCGCGGCTGTGAGCTTGCATCTGGGAGATAGTAGGTTCAAATCCCACTATCGGCAGCCCTGAAGATGGTTTTCCGTGGTTTCCCATTTTCACACCAGGCAAATGCTGGGGCTGTACCTTAATTAAGGCCACGGCCGCTTCCTTCCAACTCCTAGGCCTTTCCTATCCCATCGTTGCCATAAGACCTATCTGTGTCGGTGCGACGTACAGCCCCTAGCAAAAAAAAAAAAAAAAACCAGTCATCTAACTTTATGTTCTACAAAGGAAAAAAAAGGCTCATGAAAACGAACCCAGGAAAGATTAAAAATGATCAGTTTATGATCAGAATAAGTTCATTATGAACAGTAAAATCAACTAGTCTCTCAACTCCTTTTTCACCCCACCGCTGTTAAGTTGATTTAACACCCCCACCCCAAAAAAATGTTTACGTTTAAAGGAGATTCCAAATACCAATGTTCACATCTGTTACTTTCAGTTCTGAGATATAAGTATCCCCATAAAAAGAATTCACTTTTTTCACTTCCTTTCACACTCCCCCTCCCTTAAGTGAATTTCCCGTTAAAAATACTTGTTTCTTTAATAGTAAAGGGTCTTCTAAATACCAATTATCACGACTCTAACATCTTCAGTTTTTGAGATATGTGTCCTCACAAAACGAATTCAACTCCTTTTCACCCCCGCCCCCCAAGATGATTTCCCCCCCAAAACGCTTTTTTCTTTGTTTTTAAAGGAGATCCAAATACCAATTTTTATGTCTGTAAAAACTTAAGTTTTTAATAGATGTAAGTATTCTCATACAATTAATTCAATTAATTTTTCAATTCTTTCACCTCCCCCCCTCCCCCCTTCATTGGATTTACCGAGAATAAGTGTTTCTTTAATTTTAAAGCAGTTTCCATTTATCAATTTTCACGTCTGAGATAATAGTATCCTCATGTAAATAATTCAACTAATTTTTCAATTTTCCCCCCCCCCATGTTTGGTGGATTTCCGAAAACAAAAAATACACATTTCTTTATTTTTAAAGGAGATTCCAAATACTAAATTTCATGTCTGTAACATCTTCAGCTTTTGAGACAGCCGTATCCTAATTTAAAAAATTCAACCCCATTTTCAGTCACTTTTACCCCTCCATCCAAGTAGTTTTTCAGAAAACAAAAAACACATGTTTATTTAATTTTAACAGAGATACAAAATACTGTTTTTCACTTTGGTAACATGTTAAGTTTTTGAGATATACTGTAGAAATGATCATTTTAAATTTCACCCCCTTTTTAGTTCCACCATAAACAGATCACCTACGTTTCTTTATTTTACAGGAGATTCCAAATACCAATTTTTACGTCTGTAACATTTTGCGTTTCTGAGATATACTGTAGATATAGTCTTTCTAAATATTCACCCCAATTTGTCACTTCTGTTCAACCCCCATTAATTGGATTTTCCAAAAACAAAAAATACTTGTTTCTTTATTTTCAAAGGAGATCCCAAATACCAATTTTTAGGTCTGTAATATCTTCTGTTTCTGAGATATAAGTATCCTCATTTAAGGCATTCAACCCATTTTTCACCCTTTTTCACCCTCCTATTGAGATTTTCCAAAAACAAAAAAAATGTGTTTCTTTTTAAAGGAGATTCTAAATACCTATTTTTACATCTGTAGATTTTAAAAGATTTGAGATATAGATACACTCATTTCAAAAATTCACCCCCCTTTTCACCCCATCCCACATTAATTGGATTTTCCAAAAACAAACAATACATTGTTCATTTATTTTTAAAGGAGATCCCAAATTCCAATTTTCAGGTCTGTAATATCTTCAGTTTCTGAGATATAAGTATCCTCATTAAAGGCATCATTCAACCCCTTTTTCACCCTTTTACACCCCTCCCATTGGGATTTTCTGAAAACAAAAAAATATGTGTTTGCTTATTTTTAAAGAAGATTCTAAATACCAATGTTTACATCTGTAAACTTTTAAAGTTTTGAGATATAAGTACACTCATTTTAAAATTTTACTCGCCTTTTCACCCCCTTTACGACGGAATATCCAAAAATCCTCCCTTAGCGAGCACCTACATTGTACTATAAAGGTATTCTCAAAATTTCATTTCATTATGTCCAGTAGTTTTGTCTTGGCGATGATGAATCAGTCAGTCAGTCAGTCAGTCAGTCAGTCAGTCAGCCAGCCAGCCAGTCAGTCAGTCAGTCAGTCAGTCAGGACATGTTATTTTATATATATAGATGATACGAATTTGAGAACATCACCATACACAACATTTTAATATCTCAAATAAAACCAAGTTTCATTAAAATCCACCTCAGATTAAGAAAGTTACTGAGAGGAATGAAACAGCTGCAGTCTCCGCGACTTCAGTATAAAAGAGACGTGAGAATTTGACGCAACACAGTTTTGTCCCACAGTCGAACCAGGAAGGTTGGCCGATGGAGGTTGGTGCTACGATGTAATAATGCAGAATCAAAGTCTACAGTTTCAAGTCTACTAAATTACGGTGAGATAACACTGAAACATTTCAATAGTCACTGCAAACTCAGTCATAAAATCGAGAAGTGCAATCAAATCAATCAATCAATCAATCAATACTGATCTGCATTTCGGGCAGTCACCCAGGTGGCAGATTTCTCAAGGCGATTTAAATATTTCTGCTGATAAACAAACTTAAAATCTTAAACAGTGCATCAGCACTTGTATTTTCTCAAGTGGAACTTGAATGTTAGGAAATCATTTAAACTGCAGGTGTGAATCAATCTGTGATTTCACGGTATCTTTAAATGAACCCAGAACTATCAGTGAACGGACCTAATTTTCACAATCAAATTATTATAAAATCTTACCAGTATTATTATTCGTGTTTGAACATAAACATGACAGTGTGAGTGAACAGGACTAATTTCACTCCTGTATTAATAGTCTTAATAGTGGTACCTTCTTGTCATATGTCTGCATAACAGTGCATGTGAATGGAACTAAATTCACATATAAAGCATTTAACTTCTTCTACCACAGGGAAGTAACTGCCATTTATAGTGTCATAGCAGTGTTGAATAAACTTTGTAAATACTTTCAAAGTAATCGTAAAACAGTAGAACTCTACTAATAGTTGTATTATCTTCTTCGAACACTGAAAAACATAAGTGAACTATTTGTTTTGTGTGAACAATCTTATAATCTGTGCCAAGTGTTACTTGCGTTAAGAAGAATGTGGGTTCGATTCTACTGACATTCCGCTGCATGAAAGTTAATTTCTTTATTTTCTCATGTCCGTGACCAGTTTATTTACCTTAAAGAATCATTTGTTTCTATTCCATTGACACTCGACATTGCATCTTTGCATTTTTCTTTTTCAATCCTTTCACGGGAATGAGTTAGTTCAAAAATTACACCTCAGACTATTCTGTCCAATATGTCCAGGGGGCTTAAATGTGTGTGTATTCACGCTGTCCTTCTGAGTGAATGAGACCAGCGACCCAAACTCCTAGACCTTCAAGATCCTCAAGAACTTCTAGAAATTCAAGAACATCTAGAGCTGCCCTCGTTGGAGAGTATGTGGTCCCATGGTCCCAAGAGCTCCTCCATGGTGAGGATGAGAAGAATAGCAGAGCAACGCGGGACATTGCCAGCCGCAAGTCGGAGAAATGTCACTCTCAATCCATCTTTCACTGTATTGAGGTGATATGAACTTGACTTTATACAATAAACAAACAGTTTTAAAAATTCAGAACTTCATTCAAAGCAAATCCTCTTACTCTCCGTACCCACTCCAATTTGATGTGCCGTACATGCCCTGCATACCACCTCGTGCTCATCAACCTATAAAGTACGGGCATTTCCTGGTACAGTACGTTTGTGCGTGTGTATGTATGTGTGTATGTATGTATGTATGTATGTTCCTCAGTCCTGTTTCTTGATACAGGATCGGGGATGAAGTGAAATGAAATAAAGTGAAGTGAAATAAATGTATATGGCATGTTTTTATGGCCGGATGCCCTTCCTGACACCAACCTCACTTGAGCTAATGAAGATTAAATGAATGATGTTGAATGAAACTAGGTTTGGAAGTGGAAGCAAATCTGCTGTGGCCAATGAATAGAAATTTCCCCACATTTGTCTGCAAGGGACAATGGGAAACCACAGACAACCAATCTCAGGACAGCTGATGGAGGCGTTCGAACCAATGCGCCTCCCGAAAGCAGAGCATGGCTCCATAGCCATGGCGCGTTAACATGCGCAGCCATTCGGCTTGATTTTCTTGTCATAAAAAACTATACAGAATTCAAAACGTACCATACATATTAATGTCGATTCCTCTGAATTTCATGGACAGGGAATCACACATAACGCAGCTGTCTGACAAGATTCTGGCTGGTAATTCTAAATTCCCATGGAGGGAATTAGATATTTTTCCACCAATAGAGCATATCAAAAATCAGATCAAAAATTAGATGTATGGCTTTTCAGGCATTTGCAGGCATATGCAGCATACACCCCAGCATAAGTGGGTAGGGTCTGACACATCCCACTCTGACGAGTCTAGTGTCAGGCCTAAGACGAAATGCTGGTTAATAGAGCAAATGCCTGAAAAGCCATACATCTAATTTTTGATCTGATTTAAGATTCTGGCTTTCAAAAGAAGGCTATATCTGTGGGAGAACAGTACGTACTCAGGTAATTTTGACTGTTTCCCACACTAAACTAGTGTATATAAAAAATGAGATGATATCGAGTGTAAAATTGAAATTTGTAAATTTGGAACATCTATCTAATTTCCACATTCAAGATGACAAATATTTTTCTCCACAAACAGATGAACAGAGGTGGGTTACAGACCCATTTACACCAGATCAACCATCAACTTTCACTAGTGCTGAGCAGAAACAGTTAATAGACATTTATGGAAACTTCACAATGAAAATGAGATTCTCTTCTGGGACTCAACCACAGCCATAGTTTTCCAACAGTGTGTCAAAGGAATATCCAGAATTGAGTATGAAATCCATTAGAGTAATCCTCCTCTTTGCCCCATCCTACCATGTGAGACAGGATTTTCAGCTCTGACAGTAATAAAATCTAGATATAGAAGCAAAAAGTAAGGTTGAGGAGGAGATCAGTATAGCTTTATCAATCATTTTCTCCTGATTCAATGGTGTTTTATTTTTCTTTCTTCTTTTTTGTGATGACAAACAAGCTTACCCATCCCATTAACATACAAATATTGGTACCTCTGCTAAGTAGTTTCTAAAATTACTGTAATAATGTGAAAGTCAAATTGCGTGTTACCATTGTGAAGTACATACATGCATTTGGTGTTGTATGAATTAAACAAAGACATACCACGTCCAATGTGTTTGTTCTTCCAGAAGAAAAATGGATGAGGTAAGGACATACTTTTATAATAGGTGAAGTCATGCATACAGTTTATTCATAATAGCAGAACATTTTATGATTTCATTTCCACCTTTAACCTTTAATGATGATATTCATTTATTATTCATTCAATTCTATTTTTTACACTTTTACATTTCAAAGAAGACAAACTACTTGTTTTCTTTTTGAGAAATACCACATCAATTTTGAGTATTTTTAAAATGTTGGGTACAGGGGCATCGCATAAAACATGTGACATGTGAAGGGCAGTATGGGCTTAAAATGTCTGGGAACTTCTGGTCTAGTGGCATCTCACAATATATGGGTGTCTAATCAGCATTCCCAATTTGAGAAAGCAAACAGAAATTTTGCTTCCGCAAATGAATAACGTAATTCATATATTTAACACACTTATTCCACCTTGTCAATACATTTAACAGTTTATTGCCATTAACATCCGTACATGTTTTGAGAATCCTCAACTGCTCTCTTCTTCAGCGGTGTAAATGACCAAAATTTTCCCGGACTTGTTACGTATATATAACCTCTAAAACAATCTGAAAAATGTCAAAATGTTAAAAACTAACAGCTTTCCTGTCTCAACTGTTCACTTACTGACTTACAATACTAAGTGTGTCACAAACAAACGGTTTGGAGGGATGAATAATTTTGTCATAAGTCGTCACACCGCCAACCAAAACCTCTTAGAGGTGTATTGTTTTAAGATCTTTTCGTACTTAATTTCTAAGACACATGAGCAACCATCATGTGAAATTTTAACCTCGTATGCCAAACAGTTTCAGAGAAATGAATATTATGTCATAGGAACTCATCCCAGTCAAAACCCCTTAAGGGTGTGTTGGTTTAACACCACTTCTTAGTTAAAATGTAATGCATATAGGAGCAATCATCATGTGAAGTTTCAACCTCATATGTCAACACGGTTTCAGAGAAATGAATAATTTTGACATCACACCAAACCCCAGTCGAAACCCCCAGTCAAAACCCCTTGGGAATATATTGTTTCAAAACCACTTCTCATTTAAAATCTAAGATGTATAGGAGCAACAATCATCTGAAATTTTGACCTTGTAAGTCAAACAGTTTCAGAGATACAAAAATTTATTTTCTTCAGGCCTTTCCCTCCCGGTCAAAACACCTTAGGGATGTATTATTTTAAGACCACATTTTATTTAAAATCTAAGGCATACAGGACAACCGTCATGTGAAATTTCAAGCTCGTATGTCCAAACGGTTTGAGAGAAAGTCGTCTGCTACCACCACCCCCAGACAAACACCCTTATGGGTGTATTGATTTAAGACCATTTCTTATTTAAAATCTATTGCATATAGGAGCAAACATCATATGAAATTTCAATCACATATGAAAGTCAATTTCAGAGAAAAGAATATTGGTGGTTTTAGGTCTCACCTCATAGTCAAAACCCCTTAGGGGTGTATTATTTTAAGAAAAATATTTATTTAAAATCTAATACATATAGGAGCAAATGGCACGTGAAATTTGAAACTCCTATGCCAAATGGTTTGAGAAGAATTAATATTTATGTTGTCGAGACCTCACCCCCTAGTCAACCACCTCCCCTCCCCCTTAGGGGTGTATTGTTTTAAGACCACTTCTAATCAAAAATACAAGACATACAGGACAATCAACATGTGAAATTTCAAGTCCATATGTCAAACGATTGGATAGAAATGAATATTTATTCGTCAGCCCACCCCCAGTCAAAACCCCGTAGCATTAAATTTCAACCTCGTATGTCAAACAGTTTCAGATAAAGGAACTTTTTTTGTTTTCACGCATTAACCCCTATTTAACTCTTGAAGGGCTGAATTTTTTTTCAAACTTGTCTTACTTAACATCTAGTACATAAAAGAAGCAATCATTGAGTACAATTTCAACTTCGTCTGGTCATCAATTTCAGAGGAATGAATATTTTAGTTTTTAGGGTTTTACCCCCTTAGGGGTGGAACTTTTTGAAACCCTTCCTTAGTAGGTGCCTATTGCCTTATATATACGTAGGTCGAGTCATAAGTCATGGCAACTATTTCTTTTTTCGCGAACAGGAGACAACACAGAAAATCTAAGCTATGCATTTGGAAACGTACAGTATGTACTTGTGTATGATGCCATACATGGTGTATGTAAACAACAGTGTGGGTCTAAGCATGCCCGCAAGTTCAGTGTAAACTGAAGATGTTGCAGACATGAAAATTTGTATTTGGTATTTGGAATCTCCTTAATAGTAAAGAAACATATACTGTTGTTTTCGGAAAGGTCACTTTGGGGCAGGGGGTGAAGAGGTCATGATAATGGTATTTTTTTATTTTGGAAAATCACTTAAGGGGGAGGGGGAAGGTGAAAGGAAGTGGAAACGATTGAAATATTTCTATGAGGATAATTGTATCTCAGAAACGGAAGGTTACAGACGTGAAAATAGGTGTTTTGAATCTCTTTTAAAACTAAAGAAATACAGAACAATACAACCCTAAGGGGGTTTGACTGGAGGGAGTAGCTGATGACATCAATATTCATTTCTCTCAAACTGTTTTTAACATACGAGCTTGAAATTTCACATGATGGTTGCTCCTATATGTAATAGATTTTAAATAAAAAGTGATTTTAAAACAATACACCCCTAAAGGTCTTTCTTTGACTGGGGGTGAGTGTGAGGCCCGATGACAAAATATCTGTTTCTCTGAAATTGCTTGACATACAAGGTTGAATTTTCACCTGGTGGTTACTCCTCAAATATCTTATATTTTTAATAAGATGTGGTATTAAACAATTCACCCCTAAGGGGTTTTGACTGGAGGGTGATGTCCGATGACAAACATATTTATTTCTCTGAAACCGTTTGACATACGAGGTTGAATTTTCACATGATTGTTTCTCCTGTATGCCTTACATTTTAACTAAGAAGTGAAATTGTTTGACATACGAGGTTAATATTTCACATGATGGTTGCTCCTATCCTATATGTTTTAGATTATAAATCATAACAGGTCTTAAAACAGTACACCCCTAAGGGATTTTGGCTGGGGGGTGAAGACTTATGACAAAATTATTCATCCCTCCAAATCGTTTGACGTACGAATGTATAATTTTACATGAACTTTGGATGTCATAGGTGTCAAATGATATAATTCAAAATATATCATGTATGTAAGGATTGGGACCATGTTGAAGTTATAAAACTAAGTCTTCACAACAGCCAAGGTACTCGACCGAATTTCTGATTTCTCTTCGTTATTAACCAAAAATATTTATTTATAAAACTTAGGGGTTTAACTGAAATAACCTTAATCTTAGTACATGACTGGAGGAACATTTTTTGAGACTATACCATTAATGGTACCTTTGCATTCTTGCACACATTGAACGTTAAAAATTTAAAAGTTTCAAATTACTAATCAAATTCCACAAGCTCAAAACATATACTAGGCCTGAGTAATAATGGAGGTAATGAAGGTTTCATCTCGATTTTTATCAGAGATCAGTGCTGTCCACTATAAACATAAAATTCTGTCTTACATTTTAAATACAAGGAAGTTAGCTCCAGAAACAAAATTATTCATCAATCCAAAACCGTTTGAAATACAAAGTTATAATTTTACGAGAAGGTTTTCCTTTCATGTTATAGGAGTAAAATATCATATACTTCAAACATTTCTCCCCTAAGGGGTTGAATATACCTTTCTCACGAAATGCTGTAATTTAAAGAACGAGAAATAGCCGCTGCACATAAAATCAATATCTCGGGTTTGAAGGTTAGCCGCGGCTAACTCTCAGAAACACAATATCCATTCTTCTGAAACCATTTCACGCATGAACTTAAATTTTACATGAAGGGTGGTCTTCTACATCCTATATGTTAATAAATATTTTAAAACATTCACCCCCTAAAAGAGCATCCATTCCTCTATTATTGTTCGAAGTACAAAATCAAAATTCCACATGTTGGTCAATTTTATGTCCTAGATATTAAATAAGATAGGGTTTTAAACATTCCAATTCTACTGTATGGGTTTCAAAATGAGTGTTAGATCATAAAATAAATAATAATTCCCACAAAACCGTTTGGCATATGAATCGAAGGTGTATTTTATAGGTTCAGCCAACAGTGGACTCTCCAAAATGTAAAACTTTCAGTTTAAAACCGTAGCGAAACACGAGTATTTTGCTAGTCACATATAAACACAATTGGTTCAACTCATTTGCAGTTATCGTCATTTGGTGTAAAATTCCAGCGTGAGATTTTTTCTGAATAGTCAGGTAAGTTGGACACGTGGGTTTGAAGTACCGACTCTGGAAAATATTCTTTCCGTTAAGAGCTGACAATAAGACTTGAAGTAAAATAAACACAAACTAGTAAAAGTACAGTTCATGTAATGTCATAATAATAATACCGGCAAAAATGAAAACTGTCCAACACAAGAAGGGTTGAGCATCGAAGTCGGGACCCTGCTAAATTTCCCCAAACCGTTCGTATCCAATCGTGTATGAGTGACGTGTCCACCCACCCTTTTTCTTGGATATGAACGTGGATCCCTCATGGAAATTTTACTTTAGGCATTGTTTTTCATTTCAGAACAATGTCAGGTGCAAGCTTTCTGTCATCACCTGTTACAGCAAGCATTGCAGTACACTGCTGTTTTTCGCTTCTGGTAGCGTGTACGATAACACTCAATGTCCCTTTCTTATTGACTGTTCGACTTTGTGGCATATGGAAATTGATTGGCGTCTGATGTTCGGTTTCTTTTTGTGAGATCAAATATTCCTTCACTTTACGCTTCTCAATCACTAAGCGATGAAAATCAATTACTTTTTGGTTGAAATCATTTGTAATTTTTTTGGTATAATGTTGTTCTTCATCGAAGAGAAAGTCCATTTCTCTCCATAAAATAAATCATCCAGCCGCGGCTAACCTTCAAATCCGAGATACTGATTTTATGTGCAGAGGCTATTCCTCGTTCTTTAAAATACAGCATTTCGTAAGAAATGGCATATCCAACACTGCATAACGAAATTATACATTTAAGCAGATCCTCCTCTACTTGCGGAAACTTGCTGTTTGGTCCGCGAAATGATTTGCGAGACTTGCTGTTGCTTGATGTGCACTTACCTGTTACTACCGTAGCGCACGTTGCATTCGGACACTGAATACTTGCGGCCCGCTGCCCTATAAAGTAGAACAATAAAAGTTTGATTTCCACCTATTCAGTACTTTACAAGCAATTATAAAATTAGGATTTCATCCTTATTTTATTCCTAAATTATTAAAAACATAGGACATGATTCGTTCAATTATGTCCTATGTTTTTAATAATTTAGCAATAAAATAAGGATGAAATCCTAATTTTATAATTGCTTGTAAAGTATTGAATAGGTGGAAATCAAACTTTTATTGTTCTACTTTAACTGACTTTCAATACGGAAAAATGAGGATAGTATCCTGCAACCGCTGCCCTATTCCACTATGTTTCAGCGTAACTGATCACCGCGAGTTTATATGATGCAGTATTACTCTAATACTTGCTCGCTGTGAACTAAAATAATTTTGAGATCACAGAAAACGCATGACCCATACCCGAAACACTCATACAATATGTAGGTACCAGACTGGAATAGAGTGTCATTAGTAACTTCTGGGCTGATTCTTTCACTGAACTAGTGCAGTGGTATTTCCTACCGGCTAATAACAGCACGTTGCGCAGTATTTGGAATGCCTGGTTTTGCAATAGGAAGGCTGCTACATGAGTAGTTGACATCTATATTTCGAAACGCATCCGAAGTTGCGTGATGGATATTCGAAGAAGTGGATGTGCCAAATACGTGAACATTTCTTTTTCTCCACTTTAGACCCAAAAATATTAGGATACGTAAATTATGCAAGAGAGTTAATTATGCGAGAAAATACGGTATATACCGGGTGCTTCACCAGCCCCTGATTTTTTTTCAGTGGTAGGTAATCCAACTAGCGCGTATATCATGTCATTAAAAAAAACATTGGTATCTGCCTCTTTATGGCCTTAGTACAACCATACTGTTTATATTATGCTCGCGAATATGGCAGAAATCATTAGGGGCAGTGTTATTTCTATTACTTAAATTATAATGAATGTGGAAAACGATCACAGCTGCAAATAACACTATATTACGTTTGGACAGGAAGTGTCTATAAGGACTACAACATGCTAACAATGCACAGAGGCTCACGGTAGCTAAGGTGGCTAAACCGCGCATCACTGCTGTTGCATCAGCCGAGCTGTGTGGTAGTAGATTCGAATCACAGACTGGTACACTATTTTATTTTTTTGATTAATGCAGTTTACAGTGACTGTAATATGGACGCATATCATCCTGTACCAAAGAATGAATTTTTATTTGGTCCTGCAAAGGACAGTTTTTATCCGATGTTACATAACCAGGTTGGACTATGACGTGATGGTCTGGAGGTAGGAAGTAGGGTACCCTGCTTATTCAGAGTAACAAGTGTTCAAAATGTTGACCATTTTATAGTGTTCATTTAACTTTTTACCATTACGGAGCACGTATCATACATGTTAATTCGACCATACTTTCTCCATAAATTAGAACAGATCAATGTACCCTTCATGGGAATACATCCTGAGGAAATTAATAAGTGCTGTGATGTGACCTGGTAGGTGTGGATTATTATTTGTGTGTGCTGGACTTGGGAGGTTGTGGATTCGAATCGCATGCTGGCCGTCCTGAAAATGGTTTTCCTCGGTTTCCCATTTTCACTACCAGGCAATTGCTGGGATGGTACCTTAATAAAAGACCAAGGCCGATTTCCTTCCCAAACCTTCCCCCACCCATCCTTAGGAGAAAGACGCCAAATCAGAGTGCACCCTTTAAAACCAATAGGAAAAAATATTGATTATTGTATTCCCGCCAAAATGGAGCACCTCTGTTGTTCAAAAAATTTGCCTCGTACTGGATTCGAACCACTACACTGCCGATTCTCACACACCTTGTGCTCTAGCATTTAACCGATTCAGCCACGAAGTCAACTTGCACGATGCTTGCTAGAGGTTTAGTACTTAATATGACTGTTCCACCTTGAAAGATAATTTTCTAGTCAAAGTCTTCAAAAATGGTTTACAGTGTTCATTTAAGATTTTTACATTACAGAGCACGTGGCATAACCTATTATTTTGATCGTATTACATCAGCCCGAAGGCTGGTTTGATCCTCCACAGTTCCGCCAACAGCTGTCATAAATAGCCTAGGCATCACTGAAGAGGCATACTAGGGAAATGAGGAGTGATGTAGTTTCCCGTTGCTTTCCTCACTGAGCCAGAAGTTACTATTACATATCAGTCTGCCAAGCCCACTGAAATGCATGCACCAACTGACCCTATGAGTGATATTTTCACACCATTCATAACAGGGACTGGCTGCATAAGGAATGGTATTACTAGCATCGCTCATACCTTGGTCACCTTCATATTGTCAAAGCCAAGGACGAGACTTTTTTTTTTTTGCAAGTTGCTTTACGTCGCACCGACACAGATAGGTCTTATGGCGACGATGGGACAGGGAATGGCTAGGAGTGGGAAGGAAGCGGCCGTGGCCTTAATTAAGGTACAGCCCCAGCATTTTCCTGGTATGAAAATGGGAAACCACGGAAAACCATTTTCAGGGCTGCCGACAGTGGGGTTCGAACCTACTATCTCCCGAATACTGGATACTGGCCACACTTAAGCAACTGCAGCTATCGAGCTCGGTAAGGACGAGACTGAGACAGGACAATGAAAGTAACAAATTTATTCTAGCCCATACCAGAAGACATAGTGCACTGTAAACACTACATCTCATCAGCAAGGGCATCGTATTATGGGTACCTGTGTTATTTCAAGGTGCAATAAATCATATGTTTGCAAAATGGTCCTCAGTATTTGGCGCCGAATTGTGCATAGTAGTTTTTCCTCTGCTACATCCATGGATCAATTTACAGTAATCACACACTGGTAGGAGAGAGTCTTATCGACCGACCATAAGGAGAAATTTCAAGTTATTTGATGTTCATAAAACTAAATGATAAGGATCTTTAGCTTATATGCGTTATTTGGATTGATTATCTCAGAAAAATAAGGGGCTGGTAAACCACGTGTTATGCGTATATATATATACAGTAGAAGTCCGCTATAGCGAGTATTGCTTATAACGAGAATCCCGCTATACCGACAATATTTTGATGTCCCTTCAAAATTCCTATGTTAAACTGTATATTATCCTTCGGTTACAGCGAGAGCCCTATCACTGACGCATCCGTTAGTACGAGCGATTAAGCGCGCGCGATTTTTCAGTTATCGATATTTATGTACACCAGCCATTATGATGCATGCAATCGATTATCTTCGCATCGTTTCCTCGCTATGTCCACTAGCGAGTTCTCTCGTCTACATTCGAAGGCGATGTCGGGGTCTATTAGTAATACCCGTCGACTGCTCTTCCGTAAAGAAAATTCGAAATGGAAGAGAACATATTTTCTTAACAAATGCGTAAATAACATGTCCGAAAACAGTTCTTAACTCATTAAAAATAAAGGCTGACTAAACGACTGCTTAATTTTAATGCTAAACACTGCAATTAAGTAAAAATGAGATACACCTCGAGATATGGCAGAGTGCACAATTGATTTCACAGGTTAGTTAATATTTTCTCGCGTCTGGTTAAATTACGGAAAGTTTATTATCATGTAAATTTATAGCGAGAAAGTTTATAATCTCTCTAGTGGCGCTTGAAGTATGTTTTCATCATATGTATATTACGGTTAAGTTGGGATAAGTGACGCTGTTTGAATAAGGAAACCGAAACTTTTGCCACAA